>NC_137457.1:278620457-278917957 GCF_964235325.1 Thermobia domestica | reverse complement strand
AACATGCAGAAAAGTGCGACTGAAAGTCATCGTATTTTGGTGGAAGTGTATGGTGACCATGCTCTAGCTGATCGAACGTGTCAGAAGTGGTTTGCACGGTTTAGAAGTGGTGATTTCGGCTTGGCAGACCAAGAGCGAGCTGGACAGCCAAAAAAATTTCAAGACGAAGAATTGACAGCATTGCTCGAGCAGGATTCGTGTCAAACGCAGGAACAACTTGCAGCAGCATTAGGCGTTGATCAAACAAGTCTCCAAACGCTTGAAAGCCATGGGAATGATTCAAAAGATGTCACATTGGGTTCCACATGAATTGAAAGACAGAGACGTTGAAAGACGAAAAACCATTTGCGAATTGCTGCTTCAACGACAGAGCAGAAAGGGGTTTCTGCATCGAATTATTACGGGTGATGAGAAGTGGATCCATTACGAGAACCCTAAACGAAAAAAGGCCTGGGTGAAACCAGGTGAACCAGGTCCATCACAACCAAAACGAGATATTCACTGTGCAAAGGTTATGCTGTGCATATGGTGGGATATGAAAGGTGTGGTGTACTATGAGCTGCTGCAACCGGGTGAAACTATGAATGGAGAACGTTATCGACGACAATTAATGCGTTTGAAGCAAGCTCTGGCCAGAACACGACCAGAATGGGAGAACAGACATGATAAACTTATTGTTCAACATGATAACGCTCGCCCACATGTCGCAAAACCGGTCAAAACCTATTTAGAAAATGTCGGATGGGAAGTTTTACCCCACCCGCCGTATTCACCAGACGTTGCTCCTTCGGACTACTACTTGTTCGATTGCATGAATAACGATTTGATTGGACAGCGGTTTACTTCTTCAGAAGATATCGAAACATGGGTCTCTGACTGGATTGCTTCCAAGGATGAGGACTTCTTTCGCCACGGAATCCGTACATTGCCTGACAGATGGGCGAAAGTGGTGGCTAGCGATGGACAATATTTTTCTTAAGGTATTTATGTATTTTGTGTTTGTACTACAGCTTCAATGTGTGCGTACAACCGCACGAATTGATTCCTAGACCAAATACAATAAACTTACATGGTCATGTTGCAAGTTTTTTGCTGCGGACTGTACAAAAAGTGCGACTATTACGCGAGTAAACGCGGTAAATAAATTTTCACTACTCCTGACTACAGAACAAATCAAGCTGACTGATGAAAGAAAATTATCTATCTTTGAAAAGCTTTGTTTTAGGATTTTGGGAGAAAGAATTTCTATAATTTCTTCACCCGTACGTCTTTTCCTAAGCTTTTTTGAGCTCATCACCAAGGATATGTGAGATGTGAATCCGAATTACATAACCTCCCTCCAGAAATCGAACCCGGGACTCAGGTGTGTACGCTAAGCATATAGTCACGAAAGAGCTCTCTTTCTCCACTATTCTAAAGGCAAAATCTAGTTTACTTCAAATAATAAGGACTGCAAAAGGATGTTGCGTAAACAACTATTCTTCTGTATATATGGTGGTCCATAAATATCAATTTTCAGATTGGGCTGGTCTCACCCCCTAAAACGGTTCCATATGGGGCTAAATTAAGCCAGGAGAAAAATCAGCTTCATTGAATAATATTAAATGGTGCCCCAAGCGACCTAAAATTTTGAATCCGATTACAGTACATAGTATATGGGAAAAATCTGGAATAAACTCATGTAATTTAGAAACGGCTAAAGGTAATGCGAAGATACCCTGGATAATAGAAATAGAGGAAGAACCATACCTAATTTTGTACAGTACTGTCATTGCGGCCATCTTGAAACCTGCCATCTTGGATTCAGGTCAAAATTTTCAAATAGAAAGAGGGTCATGTGACATATCGTTTTACCAGAAGCACAAATCTGGAACTATTTTAAAGATAGCTTTAGTCGTGTAAGAATTATTACCTGTGAAAAGACTTCCCAGGTAATAATTCTTACACGACTAAAAATAAAGACATGAGTTTGGCGTGAAAAGAACGAAAGGGATATGTACGGCTTCAAAAGAAAGAGGAATGCGAAACAAAATGCACTTCTGAAAATGATTTGTTTGAACTTAATACACTAAAAGACATGGAGCAGTTCAAGTAATGAAGAGGAAAACCCAGTTGAGAATGTTAGAAAAAATGTAAATATGGATGCATGTGTCCATATTTACCGTCCAAGAGATGTAAAAGGGGGAGAAACTAATTTTATTACTCAAAGACTGGTGTTGCTCTTAATCAATAAAAGGTCACTCACTGATAGAGCATCAATACATATTCTGACAGCGACGGAAGAAGCATTAGGCTCTAATGTAGGGGAACTAGCAATAAATGGGTCTTCCAGTCACCGATGCTGAGAGAAAACCCGTAGCGAAGTTGCACAGAACCACAAGAAACAATTTCAGAGTGCATCAAATGGGTTAGTTGTGCATTGGAACGGAAAACTATTGCCGAATTTGACTGGCAGAGAGACTGCCGACAGGTTATCAATAATTATTGCAGGGGATGGTCATGACAGGCTAATTGGTGTTCCCATTTTATCGTCATCAAGGGAAGAACATATTGCTTTTACTATAGTACGTTCGCTTGAAGGATGGAACTTGGTAAAGTTCGTGCAGGCAGTTTATTGTGACACTACTCCCTGCAATATGGGCCATGTCAACGGTGCTTGCATTCTGCTAGAGCAGTAGCTCCAAAATAACCTTCTATACCTTCCTTGTAGACACCACATTTATGAATTAGTTTTAAAATGTGTATTTGATAAGTGTTGTGTTTCGTTTGCATCTGGACCGGACGTTCTCCTTTTGAAGTGTTTTCAGAACGAGTGGTCTAGAATAGATTGCACTAACTTTATTCCAGGAATTGATGATCATGTTAGGAACAATATTTTCGATGTAAGAAATGAAGTGTTGAATTTTGCTATCAAACTTGTAGAAGCAGGACACTGCAGAGAAGATTACAGGGAATTTTTAGAACTGATCATCATATTATTGGGTGGCATACCTCCCTGATGAGTTTTCTTTCATTTGCCTGGAGCAATTCACTATGTAAGGTGGATGGGAAAAGCAAGCTACTATTTAAAATATTTCTCTTTCGCCAACAATTTCGTTTAACGAAGCAAATAGAAACGGGTCTTCGGACACTTTCTGATACGACTATATGTTCACACTTGGCTTAAATGTGATCAAGCATTCCATTTACCATTACAAGACCTACAATTTTTGAAAGGTTTGTACAGTTAAAGACAAATAGATGCTGAATTATCTGAAGTGGCTTTTTCTAAATTTTCACGGCAACTCTGGTACTTGACGGAGGAACACGTAGCATTGGGGTTTTCTGATGATGGAGTTACCATAATGGAAAAACAAAAATGGTTGAAAGAATTACAACTATAAGGGGAAACCGTGAAACAGCGAAGAGACTTGACGCAAGAGATGATACCATAAAAATTTTTGTGAAAAGAGAAATCAGTGATTTTGTTACAACAAACACAAATTTTTCCTCGAAAGATTTAAAATACCCAAAGGGTTTCTTGAGTGTGATCCGACTTCATCGCCAAACAACAATGACTATCTTCAATGACAGACAATAGTTAAATTTATCCACGTAACAAACGGTGCAGCAGAAAGGGAAGTGTAACTAATAGAAAATTACAACAGCGTTCTCACGAAAAATGAGGAGCAGAAACAGTTTCTTTTGCAGATAGTGAAGACCCATGGGCAATCTTTTCCTATATGCGGCAAAGTGAACTAGGTAGCAAATAAGATTCATAACTTATCAAAAAGATACTACGTAAATAAGGGATATTTCAATTTGTTCCAAGTTATATTTTTTCTTTTACCTCATAATGGTCTATGAATCATCTTGATGGAAAAACTTATTTGTAGTTCAAAGCGAAACAAGCAGTATGTTTCAGTTTATATAAAAGACTTCCAAAATTCTTACAAATCTGTGTTCCATAACTACAATAAAATAACATTACATGAAGCACTTTGCTTTTCACACATAACTCTTACATGAATATAGGTAACTCGAAAATAATACCAGATTTGTGCATCTGGTGAAATGCTATATGACCCTCTTCATATTCAAAAATGTTGACCTGAATTCAAGATGGCCACCATGATAACGCTATACAAGATTAGGTTGGTTTCTTCCTCTAGTTTCATTATCCAAGATATCTTTCCATTCCCGTGAGCCGTTTCTAAATTACAAGTGTTTATTCCAGCTTTTCCCCTTATACTCTGCATTGTAAACGCATTCAAAATTTTAGGTCGTTTGGGGCACCATTTAAAATTATTCAATGGATCTAATTTTTCTCCTGGCTTAATTTGGTCCTATATGGAACCATTTTATGGGGTGAGTCCAAAGAAATTCCTAAATTTATTTTTCCCCATATATATATATATATAGTGATCAGAAAAATGGAAACACCTGAACGAAATTGCAATATACCAGATTAATATGGTGTCGGGCCACCTTTCGCCTTCAGAACAGCCTTGATGCGACGTGGGATGGAGGCATAGAGGTCGTGAATGGTAGCAAGTGGAATTTTACACCATTCCTCGTGCAGGGCATCGGCCAGTTCTGTGAGAGAGGATGGAGGTGGAAATCGTCGCCGAAGTCGTGTTTCCAAGACGGACCACAGATGTTCAATTATGTTGAGATCTGGGGATTGGGCGGGCCAGGGGAGGTGTTGAACTTCATCCCGATGTTGCTCAAACCACGCTGCAACAACGCCAGCTGTGGACATAATCGTTGGCAGTGATTCGTCCGCTAAGTGTGACCACAGGACCCAATGAAAATCATGATATGGCGGTCCACAGCATCACCGAGCCGCCGCCATGTTTCACAGTTGGGCGGAGACACTGCAGATCATAGGCTTCTTTGGGCGTTCTCCACACATAAACACGGCCCGTGGTTGGGAATAGGGTGAAGGATGGCTTATCTGACCATATCACACGTTTCCAGTCCTCAACGGTCCAAGTTGCATGGTCGCGGCACCATTTGCGGTGTGCGAAAGCGTTATGGTCCCTGATGAGCGGTTTGGCCCGTGCAATACGACCCCGGAAGTTCATGTCATATAATTCGGGGCGGACTTTGTCGAAACAGGGTGGGGGAGGTGCTGATTGAGTTCCTCCGTCACTTGCTTCGCAGTGGCACGACGGTTCTGCGTGACAATGCGCTTTAATACCCGGCGTGACCTGTCACTCATGATTTTCTTCCGCCCACTGTTCCGCTTCCCCGATGTGGTTTTCCCGTGTGTTGTGTAGGCCGTCATCACCTTCGACACTGTCCCACGCGACACACCTAACACAGTAGCCACTGCCGTCACACTTACTCCACATAACCGCGCACCAATAATTTGTCCTCTTTGAAAATCTGAGAGGTCTCCCATTTTACACTACCTCCGTCTGCTGCAGCCACTGGACACTGCTGTTCCACTGCGCCTGACGTAGTATGGAGACCGACCTAACACACCACCACCAGCGGTCAGGCGCTGCGGGCGCCACGACACCACTGCCAACCCATACATCTGACGTGTTGCCAACTACAGGTGTTTCCATTTTTCTGATCACCATCTGTATATATATATATATATATATATATATATATATATATATATAGTAAATAATATTTTAAAATCAAAGTAGACAAAGACTGCTTGATTGTTCTATTCTACATTTACTCATAACACTCGTTTCAATAAACATATATAAATTACTTACTCTTTTCGCATGTTTTGAACCAGCAAGATGAGTATTATATATGAGTTCACTTGAAAATTCCAAGTTGCAAATATCACATTTTGCTGGTACCTGGAAGAAAGAAAGAAAAAAAGTTTAAAATTCAAAGCTTGTAAACAATTTGAATAAAATTGTATTAAATAAATTTATGAAATAATTGCGAAAAAATAATTAAGTCAGCAGGTAATATATTTCGATAGTCGAACCAAAGGGAGAGGTAGAAAACCACCTATAAACAATTTTTCAATAAACTTTATTATTATTACGCCGTCTGAAGATGCATGTTGATTGTCTGACTTTTTTTTTTTGGCAAACAATTGATGCTAACGTGTGGTTTATGTACAAAAAGGTATCATGAAAAAAAAAAAAAACTGCCTAAAATGTGAACGTGTAGAGTACGATATGTACTCAGAAAAAGTGTATCAATATACAAATGCCAAAATTGTGTAAGCAACAAAAACGTAATTGTCACTCACGTAATTGACGAAGAATATTAGGACACAAATTAACAACTAGGGCAAGAATTCAGTCTGAAATAAGCGAGAATGAAGATTTAAATGAAATACAGATGCACGCTTAAAAACAAATAACATAAGTTGTTCCACGTGATACATGAAAAGTAAATTATGTCAATTGTTAACAATATTAAAAGGCATGAGTGAAAAACATGAATCATCGGTTATTTTTTCTGAGTAGTTAGTAAGTTACAGTTTTTTTTTCTTAGGGTGAAAAAGGCCGTATTTTTCTTTTCTTAAAACAAGAGTATATGGCGTCTTCCCCTAAACCTATTCTAGCTGTACACCCCGAGAAGACTCATACAGACTTCTTACTTTGGCAGTCTCATATTTTACCCGTATGTTTTTAGTAAGCTTAAACGACATAACAAATCAAGGAGTCAATAGTAAAGAGGACAGTGGAAAGAAGTTCACTAACAGTCGCGTACTTTTGTTAATCTGAGTCTAATCTTTTGTTGGACAAATTATACTCTGCATTAAAATAAGGACATACGAACAGAGAATAATTACATGAATACTTTTAGCCTTCCATTTCCACAGTTCACACAGTCTTGAGTACCTGTTGCAAAACATTATTTATTTAGTTGTTTGGAAAATGAAATTAAAACTTAACTTTATAATCTCAATTACACCCAAGGATAAGAATGATAAATCAAGGGGATAACGATAAAATGACGAGTTGGAGGGTCTAAGAAAACGAGAAAACTCACGAACACCATAGCCCAAGTTTCAATTAGAAGAAAGTATTGCACCATTAGCTGTTTGACGTTTACTTTCAACATCTGAGTATGACCTATTTGAGCATACACTTAATGTACTAACTATATCGTAGGATACATCAAATTTTTATGAATCTGATGATCACACGCCTTGAGAATTTTTCCTGCAAATACCTCACATCAAAATTTTCAGAGTAAACTAGAAATGTAAATGACTACGACTTTTTTTTTTTTTTTAATTAATATGAAGTAAATTCATAATAACAATTGCAACAATAAAATTAATAGTTCCACATTTGGGCTTATATAGCTATATAAATTCCGCTTCCAGTCAGTTTAGTGCATTTTTGAATGAGGTATAGTCTAAGTAAGCTTGCGAAATATACGGCAAATATATCTTTAGTAAACATTCTGTTTTATGATAGATACATTTATTGACACTGTTGGGAGGAATTGGTACATTATTACTCCAAACAAATCACACTTGCATTATTATTTTATATTCAACTTTCAATCACATTATTATTTTTTCTAATGACAAACAATGAGGAAAAGGAACCAAATTTCTTTATTATTGTTACCTTTGAGTGAAATTTTTACAATGGTTTCTATTTGTTCTTTCTATATTACTACAAAAACGAAGTAAAACGACCTTAACACAGAGCATGTTCGTCAGCGAAGTACCGCAAGACAACAAAAATGACAACAGCTTTCAGTATAGAAGATTTTCCCAATTTCATCGCTAGATGTCGGGCAAAAAATATTTTCTTTTAAGTACTAGATTCAATAAGTTTTCTACACAACCAAAACCAAGCCGCGGAAAGTATCTGAGAAATCCATACGTAATGCCTGAGCTAGACTCGAGCTTCGTTTGTTTGCATTTATGAAGTACCCGCGAGTCCTCCCCAGGCTTAGGCTTGAAAATGTTCACAATCTCCTCCTCCCTTTCGCTATTAACGGGTTTCATATTTTTAACTGAACTATCATTTTTTCAAGTTTCCAAATTCAACCCAGGAGCATAGACATGAAATATGAACATTTGGCTAATCGGGAAACAACGGTCAAAGTATTCAAAATAGTATCACGTTTGATACTTTCAAATTCTATTGGTGAATGAAAAAGCCATGAACAGAATTAAAGCTGTAATAAATTGGATAGAAGACTTACCGTTGTTTTGGTCGTGGGCAGTTTTCCCATTATATTATCCATCACAGCTTTTGTAACGGGATCACTTTGGTAACTTGCCGAACTGACCAAGCTACTAGTGTCAGCGTTTTTTCCATCAACACTACTCACAACTGACCCTGCAGATGGAGTTGTTACCTCTGATCCTCCAGATATGGTACTTGTTGTACCTGTAGAGCTGAAAACAAACAAACAATAAATCAATCAATTAAGAGGAGACAGGTAGTATTCTTTTTTTTTTTTCTTTAACTATCAAGTAACATACAAATAAAGCATCAAAACAGTATACAACAAAAACATGTAGCATCTGAGTTGATACGGCGAGTATGTACCCTACTTTAAAGACTGGCTTCTTAATTTTTAATATCAATCTATGATTGTAAGGACTTGACAGTTAACCACGCAGTACTCGACGTCTAAGAAGGTACACCATTAAGTGTTTCGGAGTCCAGTCTGATTATTCAGGTCCTTAAGGTCTTTCTCCCTAGTTATATCTATTGAGGAATTTGAAGTTCCTCAATAACTGGAAGTCTATCAGCATCTGCAGTGTTGACACCCGAGAGTTAAGGCAAGCTTACCTCCCCTGGTGCCACAGCCACAAAGTACCGAATTCTATGGTGTGACCACAGCCCAGCAGAAACCAACCCAAATCCGGGATCTCCTTGTATTCCAGAGAAGGGTTGCTACTTCCCAGCCCTACCTAGCTCAGAGTCGTTTTAATTTAAAGCTGTGCTGAGGCACCACTACACAGGAACCTCCACTTCCAGGACCTAGTGGCACGCGTTAGGGAGTCACCAGAAGCCTCTTATCCCGCGATACAGTTGCCCGAATCCACCTATTGCTGGCCGACAACCTCCAGTTTACATGTTGAGAAACCACGTACAATACACGTTAGGCACTATGTACTTCTTCCGGACCTAATGGCACGTGTAGATCGTCATATGAAAGATGGAGCAAAGCCTCTCTTCTCCGGTACGAGTAATAGGGTCCAACAACAAGATCAAAAAACATACTTTATAATATTAAATTACAAAACCTAACTGAGAAGTTAGCAACCAGATTATTTATTTCCGTTAATGATGTAGGCGACATAACAAGACAAGACTGGATTGCCAAATTAAAATCTAAAATCAAGTAGGTAAAGACTTAGATTAAGCAAACACTATGTGTGTTCTGGTGTTCCCGCTTGGTTATATTATCTACAATTCATGTCTTCAATTAAATGTAATCTTCGCAGAGTTGTATTATAGGTCTATATCCCGTAATGTAATGGAACAAACCTTTCATTGGTTATATATATTTCAAATAAGGTATCTCTTCTGTTTGAAAAAAAAAAATCCCGTAGTTGATTCTTTCCATTTGACTGCCATTTTCTCAATACCTGATGTATAATTTCTGCTCGTGTTTCCAATAATCTTCCAAGTAGTTTTTCTACTTTATGTTCTTGATTTTTCTTTTGCAAATATAGTACTGCTTTCTCTATTATTGTCAAATGAGTTGACATTATTCCAGTAGCTACCAACAAAGTATTTTGCTGTTGTAATATATGCGCCAATTAACCTTATTAATATTTGTCTCTGAGCACTATAAATGGCAGCAACATTTTTTGTTTTCTACACAATGACTCCAAATACACGACCCATAGGTAGAGACAATTTATAAAATGCAACAGTCATACAGTTTCAGAATCTCATCTACATATACAGGGCGCAAAATTTCAAAGTCAGACGCACTCACCAATTCAAAAATGACGGTCGCCAGTGTCTCTCACATACAAATTATGAGAGCCCCCCCCCCCCCTTCCCTTCGCGGCACCAGGAGATAACCGCGTTGACATAATGACAAAGAAAAGATGAAATCTTGAAGGTTTCGGTTCCAAGGTTACGGTGGCAAGACTAAAGGAGACGGTGAGGATGAGAAATGAATGAAATGGTGGAATGAAGAAAGTGGAAGGAAACGAGAGAACGCCAAGAAAAACCACGCACACGGTGTACAATTACAAATAATGGCATGTTTCTCCAATCCTTGCACGAATCGCTATTTCGATTAGCGTTTGTTTAATTGGATCTTCAGTATTCGCATAGAGGCACTATTGTCGATGAATTTCACAGCTCGGGCCAGATGGAAGTAGGATGGGAAAGGAGGGGCGAATTACAACATTGTGAAGACTTCACTTTCCATGTCCGTTGTAAAGACTTCACATTCCGTGTTTTCTCTCACTCAATGACAATTATCTTCATGCGAAACAGAAATTGTGCAGCCCTGTGAGTTTAGACAGAAACCATTCCTACTGACCACTGGTCGCCAGCTCTGTATTTCTAGTCGCCAATGGCGACCGGAAATTTTGCGCCCTGTACATATAGTTTCAGTGTAAAATGGCTGCCTTGCTGTGTCTGGAACTTTGGCAAATAAATAAATATACGTTTGTGTGTGTGTGGTGAATGTCAAATTATCATCAATAATCGAATAACTTATGTTAGCGAGTCTAATGCTAAAAAATGACAAATAAAAATGTGTTCTTCGATGTCTGTGGTTCTCTCTCATTCGTGGTCGACGAACTAACCATGAGCGGTTCTCGAAATCATTTTACAATGTTAATATAACGGCATATTATAGGTTAGTTACTGTGTTACGCATCAGTATTTATTTTATACAATGTGTGCAATGTTTGGCGCGGGAGACCCGGGTTCGATTCCCGGCGGGAGCTCATGTGGTTTGGATTCCACGTTAAACAGTAGGTCCACGTCTCATATAGTCTCGCTGCTGAAAAGGGACTTTAAACTCAAAATCAACTCAATGTGTGCAATGTATACCAGGTAAGAAATATAAGCAAATTACTTTATTAAAAATCGAAAATACGTACGATCCACTGTAGCCCGATAATGGTAAGCACTACAAAAATGAAACTTTGTACGTAGAAGCATTGGTCCTTTACCACCTAACCTTTAACTATTTATTTTCTGTAAACCACTACGGACGATCAAATTTGACACCTTACTCCAGCAATGTGCACTGATCAAATTCCTCTACCGATCTGGGGATAATTTAGCAACACTAATACACTAAACTGTTGCCAATCTATGAGAACACAGTGAATCGAAGTAATGTGTCTCAACAGCTTCAGAAGTTTCGGCGTAATTACTGCAGCATCCAGGACCAGTCACGTCAGGAAGATTGCCAATCACCACAACCAATGCATCGTGCAAAGAATATTGACAGACCACTTGAAATCATGAATGGACAGTTCACGTTAGGTGTGTCCATAGCTGTATCTCCAGGATATGAAGGCTTTTTACAAGACAAGAACATTGAAGTGGTTTCTCATCCAACCTGCTCCCCTAGTCTAGCCCCGTTACCTCTAGCTATTTCAAAAACTGAAGGATTGATTGCAAGGCAAATATTTTGAGTGTAGAAGTGCTCTCAGAAGTGCAATTTTTCAGTGTCTACAACATACTCCCCAAAACGACGCTTCAAACACCTCTGCAACTTGGATACAAAGATTGCAATGGTGCATAGAAGTCTACAGGGACGTTAAAAATGATAGAAAAATAGAATTCGAAAATTTAAAACTGGAGGAATTACGGGAAAATGATACGTAATTTTGATACGTATTACATATCCGATACCCAGTTGATTTTGCGGGATCTTTTCTCCTCGGAGTGAGCCTTGCTGCAATGCTCTCCCCTTCTGGGGCCATGAACGGGCAGGGTGGGGTAAAAATCACGATTTTTTTAAAAATAATTTTGATTTTTTATTTAAATATTTTTTTTTATTTAAATCATTTTTCTTCTCGAATAAAATAAGTCGCGAACTGAAGAAAAAACATTAGGAATCAATATTAAATGTTAATTATGCCATTTCAGTGAAAATATTGGGATTGAATTTTGAATTGATCCCCAATCGTCAACCTATTTCAATCGCAAACAATGTTTCTTAAGCATTAAGGAAAAAGTACAGCAACGTTTATCAACATGATACTTTTTTCTTTTCTTTACAATAGTTATTGATAATTGGTAGAGACATTAAAAAAAAAAAAAAAAAAAAAAAAAAAAAAAAAAAAAAAGGCGGTCCAGAACTAGCTTGCGGTACTAATACATATAAAATACGTAAATTCCGCTCCGGGCTCATCTAAATACGCCCCTGTCATCTGGGAACAAACAAACAGACGCTCACGCACAAGAATTTTCGTCTTAAATCTCGAATTGTGATTTCCCTGGGTGGAAACAATGAGCAATGGTAAGCTCATAGTCTTGTATCAAGAGGGTTCCGAGTTTGAATCTCGGTGCGTATTAAATTGGTTAGAAATTTGAATTATTAAACTATAGGTCCCTAGGCACTAAAATTCAAACTGTATAGTCAGGAGGCACTAATAAGGTCCAAAGTCTTGAACACTGTTTCTTCAAACACACACACACCTTAACTATCTAGTGTCTGATGAAGCCAAGGTATTAGTTGACGAAACTGTTACAGGTTTGTAGTTTTTAATGTGGAAATATATTGTTTTGCTCAGCAAACAGTTTGTTTGTGTTTATATACAAAGCAAAGCTTCTACTTATGGAAAATATTAACTTGCTTAACTTTTTATGCAACTCAGGAGGACAACACTAACACGTAGGGAGCATTCGGCCCCCTGAGATATGGCTGAATTCAACTATGATCCCTAGTCCCTACATCAGGAAATCTTCATCCAATGGAAAGCAGTGGCAAAGACAAACCACCAAGCTTCACCTTGCTCAGGGCTTTTGGTCAGTACATCAATCATAATTATGTCGAAAGGAGAGAAAATTAATTGTTAAAGAACCCTAAACTAACACAGCTGAACATAAAGCAAGTGAGGGCCAAAGCCAAAGTGATTTATTTTCTTCAGTGATTTAATACATATAAAATATATATACATTTCGCCTAAAGTTATATAAAATGTACAAATTTTTCAAATTTCGGGAAGAGGATCGGACACCCCTAAATCGCTCATGTTATCTGGGAATAAACAGACGCGCACACAAAATAATATTCATCTTAAATGTCGAATAGTGAGGAACACCGTAGTCTAGTGGTAAGAGCGTTGAACTCACGTCCACGTGATTCCAGCCGGTGCTTCTCAATTTTCGGCGTTCACCCAGTGTCATGAGGCAAACTGGGAAGTTACGTAAATGAAAGACGTGACGGCCGCTAGGTCTAGAAAGTTCCTGATAGGCCGGTTAATGACAGAAAGAAGCAGCGCCACGTGCTCGTTGTTAGCTTGGACTTACTCAGCCGATCGCTGACTAATGGCATTGGGGCAGCGCAGGCCCACAAAGGGCTGTTACGCCAAGTAATTTGGTTTAGACATATGAATGTAATATTTTAATATATAGAATGTTGGGGGGAATTTATGGCAAACTTGAATATGTAATAGATGATAGCAAATACAAATATTTTTTTCTTTGCACAGATATAGTGAAAAGTGGGAAGGAGATTCACTCTATATTAGAACTAGGAATGGGCAAAACCGGTTTTAATAAAAACCGAAACCCGAAAAATCAACATTTCGGTTTTCTCCAAAAACCGGTTTGGTTTTTCTCCAAAATCGGTTTCAGGTTTTCACCAAAACTGGTTTCGGTGAAAATTTTTGGAAAGCACATAAAACTATCTCTGTGGAAACGGATTCGGTTTCCGGAGAAAAACGACACACTATTCTGGTCAGAAATAGAACAAATTTTGAAAAAAAAAAAAAGAAAGAAAAAAATGAACGGGTTTTGAAGGAAATCGAAACCGGATCCGGTGAAAAACCGAACAGGTTTTGGAGAAAATCGATAACCGGTTTCGGTGAAAACCGAACCGGTTTTTAAGAAACCCGAAATCAATTTCGCCTAAAAACCAAACCGGTTTTTTGGAGAAAATCGAAACCGATGTTTTGAACATTTTCAAAAACTGGTTTCGTTTTTTCTAAAAACCGAAAAACCGGTTTTTGAGCCCACCACTAATTAGAACTATGCGCTGTGTAAATAGCGCAGTTTCAGCTAGTAACACCTAATATTTTATATACTATTTCTAGTTATCTCTTTTTTTCTCTCTCTCACTCTATTTCCACGGAATATGCTCCTTTCTTTATGAAACCGCTAAGCATATGAAGAAATTTTACTATGTTTAATTTTCCTTCAGATTCTTTACTTTGTTTTCAAGATCTAATTGCATAGAGTCTGCTCCTCGTCCTACTAGTTTGTCTTCCTCTTCAAGCCGATTAACTCTGCTTCTAATTTTATCTCTCCATATTTTTAGTTTTTCCTTCCCATTGTTATTTACGGTTAATCTCTAAGTGTTATTGGTATAATCGCCGCGCACTTTGAATACGGTGTAACATTTTTCTATCAATTTGTATTTGCATAACTCCACCTGTTCATGATGAAAAGCTCCTTCTACACTCACTGGGGATTGAATAGGGATCACTGGATTGGCAGTCGGACATTACTGACTGAAACTGAAAAATGAATTTTTTGTTTTACGTCCCATGATTATGCCAGCTAAGCTAAAGGAGACGGTGATGATGAGAAATGAAGATAATCGTGGAATGAATAGTGGGAGGAAACGAGAGAACACCGAGAAAACTCTCACACACGGTATTTGTCCACTACAACGTCCACTTGGAGCGAGCTGGAATCTAACCAGGGATCCCATCCATCAGAACATTACTCACTGAACTATAGGCCAGCTCATATATCTATCTAGTACTTTTAAAATATAAACATGTATTTTCTATCTACTAGCAGTCTGGTGTAGCCAGTTTTCACTTTCTTTATTCGTGACGTATATATTTGGTAAATTTCGCTGACCATTTATATGTTACCTTAACTTTCTCTGGCCAAATGTTGTTTTCCTGAGCCTCCTTGAATTTCCAGGTCTAGAAACCCTATAGTATGAACTGAAACTTAGGAATGCGGAAACTTTCAATAGAAAAGCTCACCCCTGTCAATGACTTTTCTTCAAAGAAATACACGCAGCTGTTATAATAATTTCTCATTACATTAGTTAAATATTTAGAGTTTATCATTAGTAAAAATTTAGAGTATCATTCCTGAGTTTAAATTAATATTTATAAGTAGAGACCGGATGTTAGGCAAAATGCCTATTCTTTAATATTAAAGATATGATAAAAAATGACGCTTTAAAGTTTATATGGGGGGTTATAGTTTCGATTTAAGCCAATTGTATTTTGCCTATTTTGACCTTTACTGCCTAAATAATTGCTTTAGTGCCTAATATTGCCTATTCAAAGCATTTTCTTCAAAATAAGCCTTCTTTGGGAAAATATATAATTTACGTAACATAATACACAAATATTTACTTATATTATGTGCTCGTGGTACGTTACAATATATATATATATATATATATATATATATAGGATGAACTTCTTCAAAGATGTTCACATACTTCGGGAGCTGATTCGTGACATGAAAAGAAGATTAAAGTCCTCTTGAATTTCACAAATCATTATCTGAAGTATGTGCGCACCTTTATGTCCCGTTCCAATTGTCAGAATTCGATTTCGATTCCAATTTGGCACCCATGTCACTCGAACACGACGCAGAATTCGACAACATGCAACAGCACTTTTTGTCTTCTTTTCATGTCACGAATCACCTGCCGAAGTATGTGCACATCTTTCAGATTCACCCAGTATATGCAATGCATAACATACCTCGTTTTTGCATATACAGTAAAAGAAGATATTTAACAAACAAGTATGTTTCTATATTCTTTGAACATTATCTATGACTTGAATCTATTTTTTAATGGTATTGAGTATTTATCTTCATTATTTCGAGTTACATTTTAGTGCCTATTTGCCTGCCTATTTTCGAGGTTTTTCGTGCCTAAACATCCGGTCTCTATTTATAAGCATGTGTCACTTGAGTTTCTATAACAATTATGAAAATTGTTATATGTAATTCATTTCCTACCTAAAAACAAGTGCAGATGACAAATCGTTCTCGAAATATAGATGTCCAAAAAAACAGGAATACTAACCAAATAAGTTATACAATAGATACAAATAAATCTCATACAGTGAGTACATATTATTAAAATTAAAATCTTACCTTTGTGCCCAAAACAGTGCCCTAATTGAAGAAAAATTCAACATCAGTGACAAGTTTAAAAATGTTACTAAAGTAAAAAGTGAATACGTATACACTACAATTAAAGAAGAAGAACAGGAAATAATCGTAATCATTAAACTACTTAACTTTACGGAGGAAATTAAGTGGTGATACTCAATTATATGAAAAAAGAATTTAGATTTCTGGGTTTTCGGCATCTATGGCCTTGTTAGCCCGTCACGTATGAGTGATGACCCAGTCCCTCAGCGATCACACTATCCGTAGAAAAGGAAGGAAGGTAGCGGCCTGGGGCCTATAAGTAGGCATTATCCCGGAACTTGCCTGGTGTAAGAAAAACCTCACTCAGAATGGCCGGCCTGAAAAGCTGTATTTTATACTTTTTCGACTGTGTCCTTATCGAGGATCGAACCCTCAACTATATGAAAAATGCACAAAAAAAAAAAGTTTTAAGTTTCTAAGAAACAGTGAATAGAATACTTGTGTTGATTTTTTTTTTTTTAAATACTTGGGTCTATTTTTCTTTTGCAGGACTAGGAAGAATATAATAAAATGTAACAGCAATATTATTCCGGTATACATTTTTACAGGAACACATATATGGGCACTGCAGATATGGCGGAAACATTGTGACAATAAAATCCTAAATTAGGGCACCGGTTTGAGTTGAAAGGTAAAATTTTAAGTCATATGATACTTTAACACAGATAGTCTGGCACATTTGGTTAAGACCTTCACTCACCTATGTGCCCTGGGAATCCTAAAGGGATTATTATGTTCCTAATATGCCGTCAGGAACCAATCCTGTAGCGATCGACAGGTAGATGGTACTGAAAAGCCTGGTTTCATATTTGTTTCAACATAGTCCTGTTAGAGGAAGAAGAAGCACAAGAAAATAACTGAAATGAAGTGAAACATCTCAAATGAAACATTTCAACGCGTTTGCTTTTATATCAGTACCGCTAAGTTGTGAGTTGGTGTATGTAGTGATTATTAAAATTTTAATAACATTTTGTTGAAATTACTGTTTTGTGTGGAAATGATCTAAGCTAAAGGTTTATAGAACCGAAGCTCTTCGTAAATACTTAGCTGTGGAAGGGAACAGGACTGCTTACCAATACCTTATTAGGAATATAACAATCCTTTTAGAACTCCCAGGGCACATTAACGGTCAGTGTTAGTTGTCATAACAAAATTTATTATTATTATTATTTAAAAAAAAAAATCCTTCGTTGCAGGGTAGATAAATAGCTTTTAGTTGTAATGTAGTCAGCAATTCAGCTTCTATCGGCATTATTTCTGGTTTTCTAGACTGGAGATCGCCATATATCAGTTTACGAATAAGCAGCCCCATTATCTCTTCTGGCTTACCTCTAAACAGAGAAAAACAAAATTATTTGTATTCTGCCACTGTTCAAAACTATAACTGGCTAGCGATCCATCACTCCCACTTTCACACATGGAGGAACAAGTTATAAACTAGGGATGGCCAACAATTTTCGGATCCGGATATCCCGGATCCAGTGAGATCCGGATCTTGTCGGATCCGGATCAGAAATTCAAATCCCAGATCTTGATTCGTATCCAAACCTACATCTGAAATTGTGATGATAAAATTGAATATCTAAAATTCGTTAAAACTTTTTTCGGATTCACTGATATAGTAGGTTGCTGTGCTTTTAAATGTTTCCGTAACACGTTTGTGCTACCTTTGTTCTTTATTTTATTTTAACCTTGCAATATTTGCATGTTGCACTTTCTGTCGAAGTCTCTTTAGTAAAATGTTTCCAAGTTTTGATTTCTTCCCATTTCAGAGTATAGTGAACTGTCTGAAAACTTATGTAAATGGTAACAAATTCTTCTGTTTAGCTCCTCTTCGAAACTTAATGTTAGCTTCACATTGAAAATATTTATTTTATTCTTAGAAAATAAAACTTTCTCCTTTTCTCATATACAAATGAAATATCTTTTAGATAAGGCCCTTCTAATCGCAGGAATACTAGACCAAACAAACTCTTTATTAATAGTAGTTTCTGACTCACTAGAGTCCAACCATCAACAAATGTAATAACGAATATCTTCTACTTCAAAGGTATATACAACAAAAAATATAGACTGGTTGGCGTGGAACAACAGTAGATTTTTAAACATACACACGAGAATTTCAGGAGAGCGATATGATTGTGTTCGTTGTATGACTTTATTACCTAACTTATGGCTTGCCCTTCTGAGGTCGGAAGTTTGTTGAAGGAGTAAATATAAAAGAGATTTCTGTTATTTTTTCTTCACCCTCCAGGTTTCTATAATCATACATTGCAGGACGCAACCAAAACATATCCATGCATCGTATCATTGAAGCGTTTTGTGTTTTCTATATTAAAGTGTTCAAAAATATTTAACATATTCGCATTTGTTCATGTGATCTCAGGTTCAATTCTCGGTGGGAACATACATGATAATATTGAAAGCTGAAACAATATGAAAACAGTATTTAAAAGTCAGGAAATTGATATTAAAACTTTAGCTATCTATTGGGACTGTAAGGCTGTAGTTAAATTAATCCACACGTTTCGTGAAGATATATTACGTCGTTATTGTTTATTTACTATAAGCTACCAGATACATCCTCAGATACCAGATACATCAGGCCACTTTACACTGTAGTAATCAACAGATGAAAACATTGGAAAAGGAATGGAAGGAAGGTCTCCAGAGCCTTAGGTCAAGGTACTAACCTAGCATTTGCCCAGTATAACTGAGGAACAATCCTGGAAAATCCTCAGTCAAAATGGCTGGTCTCCGAATTCGAACCCGGTATTATCCAATTGCGAAGCAAGAATCCTAGCAAGTAGTTTGAGCTCGCTCCGTATTATTATTTAATTAACGTAATGTTTTAAAATTAGTGCAAATTAAACCGTACTTTCTTTATTGCTGATGTTATAGTTAATAAGCCTACATGAGACATCAGTCCCCCATCAAGAATGAATACTAGAACTGGAATTCAGGAAGCGGGGGTGAAGAGATTAATGAGGATGAAGAAACTATGTACGATGCAAAAACTGAGTAATTATGACTTCGTCACAGATATATTCACTTGCATACGTCAATTAATATTTCTCTGATACAGTGCACTCTTACTTTCTATAGTGGCAGGAAAATGGCCCGCTTTTGTAAATGAACACACTAAGCACGTGCGTATAGGCGCAATGTCCGTGCAAAGAAACATCGGTAAAACTAGAAAAAAAAATAGGGAAAGCGAAAGGAAATGATAAACCGCCCTTCAACTTAAAAAAAAAAAAAAAAAAAAACTTAAAATAACTAAACTTAGAGCTACGAAAGACGCGAGACGAATTTTATTGAAAAGATTGTTTTTCCTTAGTGGTTTGTTGTGCTAATTATGAACATGAATTAAAAAGAAAACAAGTAGCTAGCTCTGAGTTTCGCGAACTAGTTGAAAAGAAAATATTGGATAAAATTTAATAATAAAGAAGGCATTTATGATAATTAAAACAAACTAAATTCTTGACACGACAGTCCTTTGGTTCTTACCAGCGGGCTTAAGTTCAAAGTGGGGATGTGTAGTCAACGCATCGACACCCGAAATCCCTAATACCGGCTTTCTAGACTGGAGTCCGCTACCTCTTACTTAAGATAACTCCCCAATTGTCCCCACGATGCTGGGTCAACATCGAAATTGTTGAGTGCCTCTCCGGAAATTGAACCCATGACCACGGGCACCGAAGGCACGCTCTCCGTCTTCTATAGACGAAAAGCTATAGTTACCTACATTATCTAATACAGAAATAAGTTCTGATTCTCTAATAGCTGCTGCTGATGATAGTCAAGGTTCACCGAAGCATGATCCCAAACCCAAACTGAGATATTGATGTCACTGGAACGCCTGAAAAGTCATTGTGGGTAAATGAATTGCCACTTGTCAGGATGAAGGGCGATGGTGATGTGAAATGCCCTTCAGAGGTACTACTTATGATAATTGGATTTATAATATTCTATGTTGCCATAAACCCTCTTCAAGAACATAACTGTTAATCTTAGCTTTGAAAATGTTACATAAGGAGTTTTATTGCTATCCTTAGGTTGCATTAGGATTTATCGGATTTATTTTAACGCTTAACTTTTACATCTCTTCTGATTTACGAATATTTAAATCGCGATTATCCTCTTAAGGTCAATTAGTGATATTTTAAATCATGAAATGAAATGAAATTAAGTTCAACGTCCCGCGGTTATGCCGGTTAGGCTAAAGGAGACGGTGATAATGAGAAATGAGTGAAATGGTGGAATTAAGGAAGTGGAAGGAAACGGGAGAACCCCGAGAAAACACACAAGCATGATATTTGTCCACCACAAAGTCCACACGGCGCGAGCTGAGATCGAACCAGGGACCCCAAGCACCGGAGGTGAACGCTCTACCACTGAGCCACCGCGTCCCCTATTTTAAATCATTTCGAACCAACTTTATATATGGTTAGCCTTGTTATATGGGAATAATTGAGACCAGAAGCAGTCTACAGGCTAAGTCCAAAAGAATCTTGGCCGACCTCCTGATAAACCACGTCTTTCAGAAAGGTGAATTGTGGCAATTCGATACCCACATGAGGAAATCTTCGGTTCAGTGTGAAAGCTTCCATAAGAACCAGCACTCTAATCAGTGAAATGTGCTTTGCTAATTTTTATTGAATGTGAAAGTACCTAACTTCATTGCTAAAAAAGAAAAGGCATTTATTTCAAACAAGTCGCCATTACAGTTTTCGTATTTAAACACAACAATCATGAAAAGTCATGTTAAAGCGCGACTTGCCCCTGAAAAAGAATATTTATCTGTTTTTAGTTTCTCGTGTTCCCCAAAGTACATGCGGAATTAGTGCAAGTGCCTTCCGCTCGCATTACCTAGGCACAAACGGCTAGGATCTTGGTACTAGCACTTGTTTCGGTTTCCAGATCAGAGCCCTGCACGGGCTGGGCGCGCCCGGTTCGGCCCGGTGCCCGGCCCGGCCCGACCCGTTTCAAGTAATATCAAACTGGACCGGGCCCTAACCGGGCCGGGCACATTTCGGGTCGAATCGGGCCGGGCACATATCGGGCCGAGCCGGGCCGGCCCGGCTCGGCCCGCATACTCTGAATTACAGTTCGGAAACTAATGTTGTCAGCCTATTTGTTTTTTTAATGTCCTTCACTACCTCTATTTTTGCCGTGTTTGTACGGTCTTACTGTCAGAATATGTTAATCGTAATGTGTTTGGGAAACTGACTCTTTATTCAAGACTGCGATGTACTGGTAATACTATTACTATTACTACTTCTACTACTACTATTACTACTTCTACTATTACTACTACGACCACTGCTAATACTACTAGAAGTGCTACGACTTCGCGTCAGAGTTGACATGTGTGGTGGTACCGAATTTACCTTCTAAGTACAGAATAAAATGAAGAAATGCTAGTTATTATGGCCGTTCTGCGTAGAATGTGAACCGATGTTTGATCTACGAGGGACAACAGTGGCTCAGTAGAAAAAACACTCACATCTGGTGCTAGAGGTCGTTAGATCAATCCCTGCTCATCCTATGTGAGCTTTGTGGTGGACATACACCGTGTGCATGGGAGTTTCTGGGGTGGTCCCGCTTCCTCCCACTGTTTTCTTTCCACCAATTCATCCCATCATTATCCGTACAGCCTGAGCCGTAGTTACCTAAAGAACGTATGATAAAGTCAAGCACTTGACCTAGTAAGTAGAATTTGGTACGCTACCATTAGACCACGGATGCCAAAACCATGAACTGGCGTGGTCATAAGATCAGTGCAATTTGTAGTAATGTTCAATTAGGAAGGCAAATATCGAATGGTGTTACATGTTCATGTTTTGTTTACATATAGTATGATGCTACAAATATAACAAAATATCATGATCAAATAAATCACCAAGTCGCCAGAGTCGATTAGGTGTTCCTGGGACGGTGGCTCAGTTGTTGAGCGTTCACCTCTGGTGTATGGGGTCCCTGGTTCGATCTGTGTTCTCGCCAAGTGAACTTTGTGGTGTACAAACACCGTGTGGGGGGTTCGCGACGTTCTCCTGTTTCCTTCCACTTTATTCATTTCACTATTTCATTTATTTCTCATCATCACCGTCTCCTTTAGGCTAGTCGGCATAACTATGAGACGTAAAGCTCAAAGATTTCATTTTCATTGTTTTGTTTTCGTATTACTAGTAATAGCAGTAGTGGTATTCGCTGTCGTATTAGTATAGTAACGAAAACAATAAAATCTTACAGTTTTACGTCCCATGCTTATGCCGGTTAGGCTAAAGGAGATGCTGATGATGAGAAATGAATGAAATGGTGGAACGAAAAAGTGGAAGGAAACGGTAGAACCCGAAGAAACCCACGGGCACGGTGTTTGTCCACCACAAAGCTCACATAACACGAGGAGGGATCGATCCGATGACCTCTAGCACCAGATGTGAGTGCTTTACCTACTGAGCCACCGTTGTCCCTCGTCAAGCATCGGTTCGCATTCTACGCAGACCGGCCATAATAACTAGTATTTATTCGATTTTTTTCTGTACTTAGATTGTAAAGTATGTACAACTAGACATCAGGGGTGGATCCAGGGGGGGGGGGGGCGATCGGGGCAATCGCCCCCCCCCAGAAGAGGAAACTTTCTTATTTTATATATATAAATAAAACTCATCCCAAAGTTTGGAGCCCTTAAAAGTAGCAGTATGACAACCCACCGCCCCCTCCCCAGAAGTCGGTCCTGGATCCACCCGGCGGGTCAACTCTGACGCGAAGTCGTAGCAGTTGTAGTAGTAGAAGTAATAGTAGTAGTAGTAGTAGTAACAATAGTAATAGCAGTAATAGTATTAGTAATAATAATAATAATAATAGCAGTAGCAGTAGTAGTAATAATAAGAGTAGTAGAAGTACAGTACTTTACAGTCTTGAATAAAGAGTTAATTTCCCAAACACATTACGATTAACACAGGCTGCCAATATTCGTTTCCGATCCATCTTTCACAGTGTTCGGGCCGAGCCGGGCCGGCCCGAAATGTGCCCGGCCCGGTTAGAGCCGGGCACAGAATTCAGATCCATCCGGGCCGGGCCGGGCCGTCTTTGGGCCTGGGTTTGCAGGGCTCTGTTCCAGATCTCAAATATTTAACTTTCAGCCTGATTCTATGTATGAATCCGAAATTTCAAATCTAGATAAGGGACACCAAAATTCATAGTTTATTCTCGGTGCTCATATTGTGATTTACTAAATAATTATTAAATCTAATTGTAAGGTATACATTTGATATTTTGAACAGACTGAGCAAGATAAATATACGTAAAAACTAGTCAATACTTATCTTAACTATTTATGTTTTCTTAACTGTCAATGAAATAGGTGTATTGAGGATTTTTAAATATTCGAGTTTTGTATTCCGGTTTCAAATATAAATATGTATGTATTTCATCTCGGTCCTGCAACCGGGTGGACCTAGATTCGACATTCGAACTCTCATCCGGATCAAATCAGATTATTTTTTAGTAAGGCAAGCATTTGATCTTTAGTGTAGAATGAAGGAGACAAATAGACTTGTCAATATTCGTCTTAATTTTCTGTCTTCTTCTTCACTGTCAGGACTTCGTGAAATTACTTTCGGCGAATTTTTGATATTCAAGTTTATCACAGTTTGGGTGGGATGTGGGTTTGGATAAGAATCAAGATCTGAGATCCGAATTTCGAGATCCGGATCCGGCCATCCCTATTATAAACGTGCATTTTGACAATTCTGTGTAGTGGGGAGCACTTGCAACAGGAAAAAAGGAAGAAAAAACTGGAAAGGGTAAAAAGAAAGAAAGAAGGAAATATTCTTTGGATTTCGTTAGTAAGCAGAACTTTATGTAGTGGGGAAAAAGCAGCGTGTTTGTGCTTAATATGTTTATTAAGGTTTCGATTGATGTGCTTTACCACAACATTTGCGGAACCAGGATTTATGTTGGCCATCTTCCCAGCAGAATGCATACACAACTGAACTGGCCTCATTCACTGCGCATGCTCAAATGTAATACTTCTACTATTTCATTAAACATACGCGATTGTACTATTATCAGATAGTTTGTATTACATTTTTATCACTTATAATAAAAGTGATAGAAGAGTTTTTATACTTGTTCCATAGTAAAAGTAATAATTAAAATATTTTCTGGAGGAGTACGAGCGTCGTAGAGCAATAACAAATAAGCGTGCTTTAGTTGCACACTTTATTATTATTATTATTATTTATCACTGTTCAGAGGTTAAACTGAACAGACAAAAGTTGCCTCCCAATGTTTGGTGAACATAAAAAATTCTGTACCCTTATTGGAAGCCGAACTCAAAACTTAGTGCAACAAACGTGTGCGAAACTAACCAGTCAGGTACGCAATTTATAATGACTCAATAAGTGAATGGAATAATATTACAAACGAAATTAGTACTAGCTTCTTTGTATCTCTTTTTGTATTTGAGGGGAATATAGACATACCGTAGGAAGCCAATTATACAGTGAGCTATTACATTCGCTACTCTTTTTTATTTATTGATTGATTTATTTTTAAATTGAAGATTTCCACTAAAGTTGAAACATTAAGCATGTGTAAATTTTACTGCTGGATAGGTTTTAAACCTAAACGATCCCTGAAACTAAATGCCTGATAGAACATCCGAAATACTAGATACGAAAAGATTACTACTAATTCTACACATGAATTCTTTCTTACTATGTTAAAATAGTTCTTTAACATACCCATATCCTGTTGTAGTAGGTGACGGATACGTCGTTGCTGGGTAAAAGCTCATTGGTACGCAACCAAATCGTATTGATGGATACTTGCAATTATATGTTCCAATATCAACTGAAAAAAACAAACAAGATATTTATTACGTTAAAAAGGCATTAACAAGTAGAACAATATATGTATCTTATTTCGGGAAAATAGAATTAATTTCCAGACTGTGCAAGGATAAAATAAAATGAATATGTACTTTAAAAAATACTGTAAACTCTATGTTATGTAAGAAGATGTGAACGAAACATATTATTACCCAAAATGAAATACACAGCAGTACTTAGAATCCTACCGAATAAAGGAAGTTCAGTGTTTCTATTATTTCAACGCCGTTACACTACATGTTCAATATCCGACATTCCAAAGGATAAAAAGAACAATAATATTTGGTCAGTAAAATTAGAATCATATGACAAATCAGAAAAAATACAATACATGTAATTTGTAAGCGTATTCTTTTATTTACTGCGTCTAATATTTAATGTGCTGTTAACCATACTGTGATGTTTACTTTCACCTTCCTCAGCAGATCTGGGCAACTCACCTTCTCTTGGATTATTTCATGTGCACGATAAAAAACGAAAAATAAAAAAAAAAAAAATAAAAGAACTTGATGATATGATCATGTACGCTCCTTATACTATCCATTTCTTTTCCGTCTTATTACCGTTAAAAGCTTATGTAGATAATCTTTATGAAGATTTGTAATTTTGTGCTAGTTTATAGAAATCCTGCTCTCTTCTAACAGAAATTTTGTCAAAACAATGTTAGAATTACTTATCCAGCATATGGAGCATATTGTAATACCTCAAATTACTCACCTACTACCATGCATAATGATTAAAGCCTGTTGTGTAAAAGGACTCAAGCCATTGTGTGTATCCGACGATGAGTGTTCGAGCATCACACTCGAAATGTTGGAGGAAAAATTGACTTTGGAACTTACTACGTAAAATTACTGTTATAATTAGTTACAACTACTAATAGTTATAACTAATTTGAGGTACTGTTATAATCTTAATCTACGGTTATATGTTAAATGTTGATCCCACCTGTCGTCAAATAGGCTTTGTAGTAGACAAACACCATGTGCGAGGATTTTCTCGTGGTTCTCCCGTTTCCTCTCACTACATTCAGTATTTCAAAATAATTCTCGTATATTCTCATTAGCAAAACGTGGTAATTTCCACCAGGTACTTAAAACAAGTGAGTTTCGTTTTACATTGTTGAACTAGATACTCTTTCAACCTATAGGGAAGTAGGGATTAGGAATTATATTTCTAGGTTTTTCGGTATCTACCGGTATGTCTTTTAACCCCGTCACGTATGAAAGACGGCGTCCCTCGGAGAGCACACTGTCGGGCAAGAAAGAAAAGATTGGGGAACTAAAGAAGCGACCTGGAACTTTCATGTAAGGTACTTTTCCAGGATTTGCCTGGTGTGAATGGGGAAAACCCAGAAAACATCTAAATCAGAATGGCTTTCCTGAAAAAAAAAAAATGAAATCTTTAAGTTTAACGTCCCACGGTTTTTGCCGGTTAGGCTAAAGGAGACGGTGATAATGATAAATGAGTGAAATGATGGAATGAAGAAAGTGGGAGAACCCCGAGAAAACCCACGACCACGATGTTTGTCCACCACAATGTCCACACGGTGCGAGCTGGGATCGAACCAGGGACCCCAAGCACCGGAGGTGATTTGGACTGAGTTTAGCGTTCTTTTCAGTAGCTTTTTAGTAGGGACTATATAAGACGTGAACTTACAGCTTAATGTGGGCTCTAAACCATGTGACTTCTTACCGGGAATTATCCTAATAAGCTCATATACTTAGTCATATCGTAAATTCTGTTGCACAGTTTAGACTTTAGACTGATTGTCACGGTACGCCCGCACGGTGTAAGCAAACAACAACCAGTATCATTGTGGTTGGTTTTCTAACGAAAGGTGAATTGCACTACAAGTCGAACGGAATAGGGTGTATACGAGAACAGTGTGGCAGTAATTGCAGTGCATAAAGTTGACAATCACCATCGGACATTTCTAAAACCATAAAATAGCTTAAGATAAGCAAGATGTTGGTGCATCGGACCTTAAACCAATATAACAAAGAAAGAAAGAAAGAAAGAAAAAAAACGTAGAATTAAGGACTGGCAGCATGACAAGCCACAAGCATGTAAAAGCTGTCGCGGCGTCGATTTGTCGAAATCCTCTAAGGAAACAATTATTGATGGTTCGCGAGCGAACGAGAACAACTCCAAACCCAACCTCTCCTAATGATTACAATTATACATTCAAGTACTTACAGAGCATTAAAAAAATAAATACAGAGATTAAATGTCTAAATAAATTTAATTGCATAATTTTGTACCAATTGATATCTCTACTTACTTGTTCGCAGACAATATTGAAGAAAGTTCAGTCTTTTCAGATGCCTCTTTCCGCTGCAATGTATCAGCGACTGTTTACAAGAATTGAGCTGGATATTACACACGCAACAGTAATGGCACAATGGAAACACTGCTGCCTCCCGCAACCTAATAATTGAAAACAAATTTATTACTAGCAAACGTTGATAAATTCCCACCTATATTCACGTGTTTATACAAAATAATGGAGCTAATTTTGCATTCAGAAATTTACACAACAAATACAAAGATAAATCCTATGAATACAGACACATATCATAAAGTAAACAGAAACCTGTATTTATAAGCTTTCCCCTATTGAACTGTACCCACTATATACAGAACCCAACGGATCAAGTAATAACCAAAGGATACAAATTAATAATTTATTGATCGACCTTTAGCTTAAAGCAAACTCTTAAACCGTTGAGGCATGGAAATAATGAATTTCGTCATTGTGGCCTGGGGATTTCTACTAACTCTTCACACAAACATTTTCATCACAGGAAGCGGGTTATTGGGAACATCGCTTGATGGGTTCATACATGGTAACTGACTGACTCATGGCAGTTTTTGGATGCCATTTTGTGTCTACTAGCTTTGGGTGTTTTTAGCAGTATGGTAAGGATTGTCACTTCTATAAACAGAGTTGCTTTTGGACGCAACCCAGTGGAAAATATTCGTAATAGACCCCTCTGCAAAATGTCAATGTAGGCGTCATTGCGCTGTTGAGCGTGTCAATACATTTCAGCAACTCGGAGAGTCCAGAGCTTCAAATTGCTTCCTACATTATCACTGAAAACCCTTCATGTCTCACAATTAGTGGTAAACAATCCAAGTGAAATTCTTGAAGGGGTCTCCAAAGTCATATGCATTGGAAAAATATAGACCCAACTGAGAAAATTACCTGGACAAAAGTTAACATCGTGCCGTACCATATTTGTTGCCCACTGTTTCCGCTTAGCAGTATTGGTTGTGGTAAGGGTTTACAACTTGCAGCTTTCCCATACTTTAGTTGATACTAATATCTGACAGCTGTGCTTACTTTCAGGTGTTCTACCACGTCTGTATCCTTGCACTTGGGGATTTGCTCCATACACCTTTTGGTAGTCCTCAAATGGAGTTGCATTGGACCTGGTCTGCTACACCACTGACATCCGTAATAATCTTTTAAAAAATTGTAATGCAAACGTAATAGCTCATAAGGAACCGATAATGAACTGAATTCGTGTCAATGCAGCGTGTTATGTTATGATCTGTGGCGATAACGCTGTCTGACACGTAAGCCATCTAGCTAATAACAGAAGGAACACAATGTACAAAGGGCACTAGAAAAGTTTTGCAACAGAACAGAACAGATCATCACAGGAGTTTGCAATTTAGCGTAGACATGTCCAACCCTGCACTGTACAAGCCCTAGTCATGGTCTCAGTGTCAGTTGATTTTCAGCTGTCTTAGTGAAAAGAGATGGAGATGTCGTGGTCAAAAACTGAATATTGGGCATTTTGCGCTACACTTTTGAACGTGGTTTAAGTGTTGATCAGTGTCTAGAGGAAATGACTCCTGTGTTTGGAGAGGTTTCTCCTCATTGTACAACGATATTTAGGTGGTACCGAGAGTTTTAAAAAGGAAATTTCAGCCTTGAGAACGCTCCAAGGTCAGGTCGGCCATCTTCATCTGTGACTGAACAAAACATTGCTGCAGTAAGGAAAATGCTGAGACAGATAGAAGGGATACACGGCATCAAATAGATATTCTTGAGCATTAATGCACCTGCAGTTCGTGCAATTCTCCGCTATCATCTTCGAGTTAGAAAGCTTTGTACCCTCTGGGTACCACATGACTTGATTGAAGAGCAGATGGCACATTACGTTTGATGGTGCTGTGAAATGTTGAAAAAATATAAAAATGGAAAATCTTTCTCTGTGAACAGTATTGTGACAGGTGACGAAACTTGTCTCTATTACTATGACGTCCCGACCACGGCTCAAAACAAAGTGTGGGTATTCGAAGATGAGAAGACCCCGTGGCTGTTCGAAAGTTCACATAGTGGTGGTATTTTTTAGTGTGCGAGGAATTGTCGAGCGAGTTATCTTAGGAACACAGAAGAGAGTCACAGGTAAGTGGCATACCGATGAATGTCTGCCTGAAGTTCTTACAGCTCTCAAACATTTTTGCCAAACTCAAAAATGGACACTTTTTTTTTTCACGATAACGCTCCAGCGCACCGTTCAAAAGTTTGCTCAAAGTATCTGGCCAACACTGAACTGAAACTTAGAGCACCCTCCGTACAGATCTTGCTCCCTGTGACTTCGCGCTGTTGCCCCCTGTAATGACCAGACTGAAAGGAAGGCGTTTTACAAGCGATGACGCCCTACTAAGGGCTTGGGAAGATGAGTTTGACAACTAGTTTCGAAAAATGGAAACATGTGTAATGTGTGGTGGAAAGCACTTTGAAAAAGTAAAAGAAATAAGATCGTATTGCAAACTTTTCCTAGTGTCCCTTGTATTTCCACTATCCACTCTTACGCGCATACCCAACATTGCTGACGCGCCTGCTTCCTTCGAACACCCACTACCTTCGCCCTGCTCTGAGTTGGCTAGATAGCATTCGTGCTTTTAATGGCCTCCTAGCACAAGGTTGGTTCGTACTTCTTGGACATTTGTTTTTACGGCATATATATTCGGATGATATAACGGTTAAGTTTTCCTAAAGTGAATCTACACTCATGAATAAAACTCCCCCATAAGAAGAGATTTATAAGGCACTACTAGGCCATTACCTGAAGAATTCATAATTCATTAATTCAAGTATGGATACCTCAACTGGGACTGTAGATATGGCACTGATTAAAAAAATGAAATGAAATCTTTAAGTTTTACGTCCAACGGTTATGCTGGTTAGGATAAAGGAGACGGTGAAGATGAGAAATGAATGAAATAGTGGAATGAAAGAAGTGGGAGGAAACAGGAAAACCCCGAGAAAACTCACGAGCACGATGTTTGTCCACTACAAAGTCCACACGGCGCGAGCTGGGATCGAACCAAGTACCCCAAGCACTGTAGGTGAACGCTCTACCACTGAGCCACCGCGCCCCCATGGTACTGATTAAGAATAAACAGTCAGAAAAATGGTAATTTTACGGTTAAAATGAGTGAGTGCACATGAAAGGGTATTGTGTGTATTAAATTCCACTGGCGAAAGAATTTTTGACAATGTAGGAAACCAGTATTTCATGTTTACAAGCGTGAAACCATTACAAAGGCTATACTAGGGCTAAAATGAATCAGTGCATATCAAAGACGACTGTGACATTTTCAAAAGCGCAATATTTATGTACGGTGTGGGAAAAGCACATTTGTAATGATACAACTATGAAACCATTGCAAGTACTCTAACCCATGTGATTTAATGCAATATCAAGTATTTTCTTGCAATATCCTCGTTTTTTGTGCATATTCTCCATCGCTGACGCGCCTGCTCCGTGCGAACGCATCCCCGCTCAGTCAACCCTGCTACGATCCTGTCCTGATTCAGTTAGATAGCATTCTCGCTTTAGTGGCAACCTATCAGAAGTCTTTTTGTGTTCTTTGCACAGCCGGTTATAAATCATACGTCCGAATGAGTATTTATAAACGTAAGGGGAAGTCCTCGTAAAGTCAATCTGTAACCACGAATGTAACTCCTACCCTAAGAAACAATTTTTAAGGAAACTCTAAGAAACATTTCAACGCTAGCGAATTTCGTTTTCATATAATATTTGGTACTGTTCTCGAATAGTACATAATCCTTGTCACTTTTAATGCACGCCACTTTGCACTCATATAACTAACCTGCACGCAATTATTTGGGCACTTGCCCAGTTAATAACTGTCCAGAATGCTCTTCAGAATCATCAAAAGCAAGGAAAGTCAAAGATAGCATTTTAACTTGACAGCTATTCTTAGCCTGCACCCTAGGATGACAGTATTTAACCTAACCCCACACAAGAGTTTACTTTAGCAACCTTTCCAGTAATAAGCAAACTGCATATGCGCGTGAACAGAATGTCATGAAGCAAAATGTAATGGGTAAGAAATTGAATTCAGGCACATATTTATTTTCAAATTTTTGTGTGTCTGTCCAGATACCCCGGCCAAAGCCCCAAATACATAACAGCCATACCAATGTCATAAAGAATTAGGGCCTCCAACGATTCTTTTCCAAGAGCATGTTAAATCAGAGAGTAAATATACTTCTTTATCTACGGTTATATCTACCGCTGACATGCGATAGGCTGGGTTTTCTCAATCAGTACACAGTTGTTACATTATCAATACACAGATTCATTGCTACTGAGTACGAAGGTCAGATGCATTGCGTACTACGACACTTTAAAAACATTTGAAGAAAAAAGGCTCTGTAGTTTCAGGATTTTTTATAGAACGGTAAGCAAACTTCTCTCCGAAACATGCTGACGTTATGTGAAGCTTGTGCTCAACTTTATACATTCTCTGGATTGAAAAAAAAATCATAATTTTGCATTAGTTATGCCCATTCGCCACTACCTTTTATTGCCTCGAATGATAGTTTCGTACATTAATACAGAGATTCCTATCAATGAACCCTGTTATACATAAATGAATACATTCGCAAGCTTTCAATACTCTTCGGCGTCGTGACACTTACCGGCAATATTAAATGTTCGCTCTCACAACTGTTTTTAGTCTTAAGTGTATTTCACTTGTCAATGCATGCATTGAAAACTTTAAAGTTCTATACACAAAAACTCCTTGAGATCAGAATTAACTTACAAATACTAATATTTACTCCTTCCAATTCAATCACAATTCTACATGGAATCCGAGCATTAGTGCTTTTCCAGTGATCACTTCTCTCTTCGAATAGATGGCTCTGTCAGTCTGCTTTCAGGATTTCTTCTTCTTTGAACCGCCACAAACAAGAAACAAATAATGTAACACTGTCTTGAACAATACTTGTCGACAAATTACAAGAGTAATGTAAAGATTTCATTAGTAGAAAAAAGTGATAGTAGAGAAGTAGTATAGAAAATCTACAATGTAATAAGGGTCGGGTATGGATTTTTGTTTTTCGGATAGAAAAATGATGAATTTCGAAAAAGTATTTACTGAGACTTGGGAACAACTCAAAATGTATAACTACACAAAAGTACGTGGGTACTCCAATGCGGTTTTGGGTCCTTAATTTCTGCATTTTTAAAAATATTTTTAAGTACATGTCTCAAAAATGTTGTAAAGAACGTTGCTGATATCTGTTTACCGAAGACTGAAACTCGATATGCCTTATGAATACCGAAATATGGGGAAATAAAGAGCAACACTAAAACTGGGGTTTGCGTACTATACTAGATGGTGTAATTTCAAGAAATTAATTATTGAGCCTAACATCTTAAATGTAGTTTCAGTCCAAAACGAGCATATACTAATATGGGTCTGGGGATACCATGAGGTTCCCAAAACTCCCATTTGTGAATATTTCCAAAATATATCTTAAGAAAGTTTTAAAGAACGTTACTGGTGTGTGCTTATAGAAAACCGAAAGTCGGTACAGTTATCGAAACATAAAAATAACGAACGACGCCATAAGTATGCAAGGTTTGCGTACTAGGCAGTACGATTTGAAAAATTAATTACTGAGAATTAACAACAATTTCAAGAACAGTTATAATCTAAAACAGACGTATATCCCTTTGGGATTGAGAGTTTAATGAGGTTCATGAAATTCTCACTTTTAAATACTTCAAAAAATAGCTTTTAACGAAGTTCTGAAGAACGTTACAGATATGTGATTATCGAAAATAGCAAGTCGAAATACCTAACGGTTGCAGAGAATTGATTAAATAAAAACGACACCATTGGGGTGCGGAGTATGCGTACTAGACCATACAATTTCGAAAAATAACTACCCAGACCTAACAACAGGCCTAACAACAACTCCAGAACAGTTCCAGTCAAAAAAAAAAAAAAAAAAAAAAATGAAAAAGTACACCCTTATGAGATTTGGGCGTCGTACACCATAGGATTCGTACAACTACTGATTTATACATATTTTTAAAACATATCTTAACGAAGTTTTGAAGAACGTTGCAGACATGTGTTCAACGAAAACTAGAACTCGATAGTCTAACGGCTATGAAGACGTCAAACAAAGATGGGCAGCATACAGTTACGAAATTTTTATGTTGTAGTTTCAATAAGTACTGCCTGTAAAAATAATATGACACCCTGTTTTTTTCTATCCCCATATCTGGGTTTTTGTGATATTCAGGATGTAACTGGAGGAAAAGATCATACATCTTTCGGACGTTCAGTCGGGCATCAAGATACTGCTTTTCGATATTGGAGTAATGCTTTTCTTTCACAGGGAATGACGATATATGATCATGAATATCCTGGCAAATTTCACCGGGGATGGCATTTCTACTTCGGTTTTTGCCACGCTGATCCACAGGAGTCACACCCTCGGTAAGGATAGAACAGAGTAATGTAAATAGTCAGAAATGCCTTCTCGCAGACTTTGGTTCTAATACCATTGAAGCTTGCAAAATAATGGTACGTTTGGTTACGCCTCTCCTTTGCAGGGCACGATGACGTTGATGGTTCTTCAGCATTATCGTCCGGCTCATCATCGTGATTAGGATTCGGAACATGTTTTTTCTTCCTTCTATTAGCCACAGCCTGGACTTCAATAAGTCCTTGTAGGAGCGTATCTTGGGCATTTTTATCCAGGAATGAATGAAAATAGTAAAGCATGGACTGCAAATTTTCCGCCGAAAATGTGGAAAATAATCAGACTTACATTTACATTTTTCTCCAGTTTTTCTTGATGCAATAACCTTTCCAGAATAGTTGGTGTACCTTTCTCCTTTCAGCCTGCTTCTTTTAATAACATTTCTTCGGTAGTTTTCGGTACTTACAACGTCTTTTTTTCGCTTTGGCGCACTTTCGGCTTCGGCTTCTGACATCTTGACAGTATACAAATCATGCGGATTGGAACTAGTGATGAGCGCAAGAGTCTTGGTCTTGCAGTTTTTGCAAAAGTCTTGCATGCAAGACCAAGATCAAGACCAAGGGGTGCAAGACCAAGACCAAGACCAAGGCCATACCTGCAAGACCAAGACCAAGACTCTTGCGCAAGAGTCTTGCACAAGTACCGGCTCAGTAGTAGAGCGTTCACCTTTGGTGCTGGGGTCCGTGGTTCGATCCCAGCTTGCACCATGTGAGCTTTTTTGGTGGATAGAGACCGTGTGTGTAGGTTTTATCGGGGTTTTCCGTTTCTTTCTACTTTCTTCTTTCCATCATTTCATTCATTTCTCATCATCACCATCTCTCTTAGCCTCGGTGCATAATCGTGGCATGTAAAACTAGATACTACATTATTTCAAAACGTATTAGTGGTGTTCTAAAACTAAAGAGAAATGTAGTATTGAACATCGGTAATTCCGTACATCATAGGTGCCTACTACATGGGTATGGCCTTGGCTCCAAGGATCAAGCATCCGTTAGAAATTTTTAATGTGTTCTCAAAAAATTAATATCGAAATAACATTTTCATGACATTGACAAAAACTTGTGTATGTAACCGCAAGTTTGATTTCATGGGCGGGTGATTATACGTTGAATAATTGTTTATCAATATAACTTTTAGCCTCCTCAGGTATATGGCACACGAGGATTGAGCGATATAATATTATACAACAATAAATAATCCATATTCACAAGTGAGTGTTTTTGTACAGTTATTTCAAATAACTTGGAGTTTGATGCTGTGTTTTTGTATTTCTAATATAGGTCAAAAGTATTTGTATTTTTTGGTCTAGGAATTAATTCGTGCGGTTGGTACGCACACATTGAAGCTGTAGTACAAACACAAAATACATAAATACCTTAAGGAAAATATTGTCCATCGCTAGCCACCACTTTCGCCCATCTGTCAGGCAATGTACGGATTCCGTGGTGAAAGAAGTCCTCATCCTTGGAAGCGATCCAGTCAGAGACCCATGTTTCGATATCTTCTGAAGAAGTAAACCGCTGTCCAATCAAATCGTTGTTCATGCAATCGAACAAGTAGTAGTCCGAAGGAGCAACGTCTGGTGAATACGGCGGGTGGGGTAAAACTTCCCATCCGACATTTTCTAAATAGGTTTTGACCGGGTTTGCGACATGTGGGCGAGCGTTATCATGTTGAACAATAAGTTTATCATGTCTGTTCTCCCATTCTGGTCGTGTTCTGGCCAGAGCTTGCTTCAAACGCATTAATTGTCGTCGATAACGTTCTCCATTCATAGTTTCACCCGGTTGCAGCAGATCATAGTACACCACACCTTTCATATCGCACCATATGCACAGCATAACCTTTGCACAGTGAATATCTCGTTTTGGTTGTGATAGACCTGGTTCACCTGGTTTCACCCAGGCCTTTTTTCGTTTAGGGTTCTCGTAATGGATCCACTTATCACCCGTAATAATTCGATGCAGAAACCCCTTTCTGCTCTGTCGTTGAAGCAGCAATTCGCAAATGGTTTTTCGTCTTTCAACGTCTCTGTCTTTCAATTCATGTGGAACCCAATGTGACATCTTTTGAATCATTCCCATGGCTTTCAAGCGTTTGGAGACTGTTGTTTGATCAACGCCTAATGCTGCTGCAAGTTGTTCCTGCGTTTGACACGAATCCTGCTCGAGCAATGCTGTCAATTCTTCGTCTTGAAATTTTTTTGGCTGTCCAGCTCGCTCTTGGTCCGCCAAGCCGAAATCACCACTTCTAAACCGTGCAAACCACTTCTGACACGTTCGCTCAGCTAGAGCATGGTCACCATACACTTCCACCAAAATACGATGACTTTCAGTCGCACTTTTCTGCATGTTAAAGTAATGCAGCAGGACACCCCGCAAAAACACTTTATCAGGCACAAATTGCGCCATGTTCACTTAACTACAAACTGGTGTTGTTGACGCTTTAATCCACTGCCCTATACTACGAACGATACGCGATGACAGGGGTTTGCAACACATGTGTGGATACACGGAACTGTGGGACGCTCCGTTCGTTGCGCCATCTCTTGTCCACCCGCACGAATTAATTCCTAGACCAAATATATGTTGAGTTTACACAAAAGACATTGACAGTCGGGTCGTTTTCAGTTTTTACTCAAGTTATACTAAAACATTAAGAAGTTTGATTATAATCGTTATTATTTTAATTTTTTTCTGTCTTTTTTTGGCCAATATTGCTAACATATCATCATTATAGCTATTCTGCCATTATTGGCAGGTCACTTGTTGCAACTCAAAAGATTCAATATACGGTGGTCCTCAGCTAGTCTCTTCGTCTTGACGTAGAAAATTTTCTGTTTTAATACCTTCCTTCAACTAGTCTCCTTTGCCCCCTCCCTCTCTTTCTTTCCACCATATTCTCTAGTATGTTCCTCATAATAAAGTTCCTCCTCAGCCAATGTCCCAAACAGTTCCTTTTCCTCCTCTTAATTACATCTAAAATTCTTCTTTTCTCTCCTACTGCTACTATTTCTAACAACTTCTCATTCGTTTTCAGTTCAACCCAGCTAATTCTCTCCTTTTATCGAAAACTTTCAATATTTTTTCATCGATTTTGCGTAATGTCCATGTTTCTGTTAGATAGAGTACATATTGGAATCAGTAAAATAAAATCCCAATATTTAATTGGAAGTTTGTTCAATACAAAGATTAGCTAATCTTAGTTGAAAATTTAAATATATATATATATATATCTCTGACGCCTTTAAAGTGTAAAAATAATTTAGCAATTTATGGTATTTCAGAGTCTGTGCCATTTTGATTTTGTTTCATGCGTCTCCCCAACCAGTAGAGTATTGAATCTGTTAAAAAGTATAAAAAGATTACGAAACGTGGTAATTTATCTTATAAGTAGTGAAGCGTGGGGACCCATTGAAAAAAAAATAAATAAAGGTTATCACCTATGTTGTATACTATCATTATACTTACATGAAGGTAAACTATATTTCATTTAGAATCATACATTGTATTTCCGTTACTATTGGCGCATTGTAGAATTTATCCAGAGTAAAATTTACGTATGAAAAGAATAAAATGTCTTAAAAGCAAGACTTGCAAAACTCTTGCAGCAAGACCAGACCAAGACCAAGACCACCTGGGTCTTGGTCTTGGTCTTGCATTTGCTCATCACTAATTGGAACAGTGAAATGTAACAACTAATAGTTGCCAGGTCGGTATAGTTTGCACGTTCATTATACGTTCCTTTAATATTAGTAATGACAAAATAGATCTTTGCAACTCCTGCGCATGATCGCCTTGATTTGATGCAGAAAGAGAGTAAAGTTAGACAATACGCCCTTTCTGCATCAAACTGAAAAAACAAGATCTATATTCTACTATAAGGAGAAAAGATACCACCGCCCTTTCTGCACCAAAAGATGTATCGACTTCATACGTGTAGGCTTTACTATAAAAATCATATTCACCATTTTCATGACATACGCCATTTCTGCATCAACCTATTCAATTGTAACGTTGGCCATTACTTGTAGAAGTGAGTTTCGAAATATCGTTTGTACATGTCATTGGAGTCATTTATGCAAGGTGTATGTGGGAATAAAAAAAGAGCGTCATTAGTAAAGTGTGGAAGACTGGACAAAGAGAAACGTGATTTTGACCGAGGTAAGTAAACTTTTAACTGATATTTTTATTTTCTCTTGATAGATATGCGTTTACTGTAAACAAAAACCCTGCGCATGTGTAATCTATGTTATTTCCTTGACAACGTGGATATTATGTTTGATGCTTTGACTCAATGTAATTACGGAAAATCATGGTATTTATCACTAACCGTTGAACGGGTACAAATGTAACATGGCGATTGGGGACGATTGTAACACGTTACAATCGTCTCAGACAAAGCTGTACTGAACCATTATGAAAATAAACTAGATATGACCGAAGATAATACAATTGGTGTACTTAATAAAACAATGTACGTATTAAGTATGCCTTTCCGGGGACACAAGTACGTAGGGGGGATCCGACCGCCCAAAAAATCCTAAGCGGAATAAGTGTATAATATATCGTTATGGCTACTATAGGGAAAGAAAAGACTTTCACCCCATATTTCACTTTTTTGACCTTCCCTAGCTTCTTTATACACCCTCACAAACGTTTGTGGCTGGCTGCGAATTAATGCTTTACGATGTTGTACCAGAATAAGCTAATGTTTCAATATGTTCCTTCCTTGTCATGTCTTTAAATAGCCTATAAGTTTTTAAAAACTCACTTGTCAAATGGGTTCCCTTTATGATTCATCAGAAATAATCAACCTTTCACTTGTTCTACTTAATCTCCCTCGCACAGTAGCGCATTCTCTGTTCACGTCATTGTGTGAGAGATGTGTATAGGGGTTGCAATGTGGGCATAACGATAGGGTAGGCAGAGTAGGCATTGCTTTGGGGCGCAGTGCGCTTGGGCATATTAGAGGTTTGAGGACGCCCATGGCGTCTTGCGTCTTCCGTTTTCCTCAATGACCATTTTTACTTGCGCTTACCCGCCCCTTCTCTGTTGTTACGTGGTACGCCTCGACCCTCACTTGTCAGAGTATTGTCGACTGTAATGTCACATAGTATATGTTTAACTGTGCTTCTATGCATATTTTAATCGAACTTGTGCCATATTTCGTCTCATTATTCACAATGTGTTGTGTTGCTATTGTCAGTGCCCCTACTTCCCCCCATAAGTACGGAACGGTTGCGAGCAAGGATTTTTCCCGTCTATGGCGCGTCCTCAGGTTGCGGATCGAGGAGAAGGTCTCTAGATATAGAGGTTACCTGCGAATATACTGAATAAGCAGTCGCGGACAGCCGACTAGGAGTGGTCCTCCAGCTTGGGAGTTTGGGTAGGGCTAACAACTAGTGCTGTTGAATTTTTGTGACATTTGCGGTTTTCGGTTTTTGAGAAAACCGGTTTTCTGAAAACCGAAAACCGCAAATGCGGTTTTCAAAACAGAAACCAATGCTTTTAATTACACCTTTTAACAATTGTGAAAGCATCTATCGATCGAGACAATTGTATTGATTTATGTCTGTGTTTCAACTTTTTTATTTGCTCCCGTTTCCTCCCACTTTCTTACGGTTTAGAACTCCGTAAGTACTGATGTGAACTTGTGTGTTACAAATACTGACCTGGGATCATTTGCACTTTTTTTTAGTTACTTCTTTGATGACACTTCCAAGGTACTTTTCGGTTGCAGGGAAGCAAACTGGACCCCACCTGATTTGTATATATTTTGTAAAGTAGAGCACGAGGAACACGAATCTTAAGGAATTTTGACATTCCGACTTCCCGAACTCGAGATACTAGAACTTATACAGTAGTTTTACATAGTATGTATAAAATTAACGAAGAAAGTTCTGTCGCTTTTTGACCTATCACCTTAGAACATCGATATGTCACCTAAGACCAGGGGTGTAGCCAGCAGGTTTCTGTAGGAGGGGCCCGTCGTTTTTGAAGGGGGGCAGCTACAATCTAAAAGAAAAAATGTGTTACAGCTAGTGTTTTTGAAGCCCGAAAAAAACTGGAAAATTTTGGTTTCCTTCCGGAAAACTAAAAACACTGTTTTAGCTTATTATTATTATTATTATTATTATTATTATTATTATTATTATTATTATTATTATTATTATTATTATTATTATTATTATTATTATTATTATTATTAATAATAATAATAATAATAATAATAATAATAATAATAATAGTAATTTCATAAATTATATTACAGATAGTTTGTATTATGTTTAACCAAGAACTACTGCTTCCGACCAAACATTATACCTTTGTGCATAACTATTTCAATACACAGAACCGATCTATATAGGTAAACAAGAAAGTTCTATCGCTTTCTCACCCACCACCTCCGGACATTCATATGTCACCTAACACATATCTGGAAGATCAAGAATAGATCGACAACCTTCTGCAAACGTTCTGGAAGGCCATTTATCCCATCGCGGTAGAGGTTGGTGTTCCGTGAAGTGAAGAAGTTATCAAGTGCATTTTGCATCTCTACTTGGGATTTGAGCTGGCATCCTTTAAAGTGATTGTCCAAGGAAGGGAACAGATGATAATCGGACGGTGCAATGTCCAGGGAGTATGGCGGATGCAATAGTGTTTCCTATCCAAGGCGTAAAATGGTGTCCCGGATCATCCTAGCCACGAGGGGCTTAGCGTTGTCCTGTAACATAAGGACCCCTTTGGGATTCAGAAGTGCTGGCTCCAGAGTTTTGAGTTTCTCTTGAACACGGCTCAACTGCTGACAGTACACAGTTGGATTGATGACCAATTATGACGGCGCCGTGGAACTTCGTACAGGACCCATTTCTCATCACATGACAACACCTTGTCTAGAAATGGCTCCTTCCTCAGACGAGACAGCAAAGAAACACAGGTGTCTGCTTGCGTTGCCTTTTGACCCGGAATCAAGTTATGTGGGACCCATCGACCCAACTTCTAGTGTTTCCTCAGTTGATGAAGGTGCTGCTGAATGGTTTCGCCACTCACACTGAATTGTCCCCATGCCGTAAGCGTCGGTGGACCACAAATGGGCAATTAGCGACATCAAGCCAAACATTGGCGGCGCCGCAGCGACGATCCCCGGTGGCCCCTCTACCGTTTTGAAAATTATGCCACCAGCGGCAGAGATGCGACAAAACGCCAATGAACCACAAAATTACTCCCCCAAAATGTTAAATCGGCTATATGTGTGATTTAGTTATATTAAGGTGAGTCTAAAAAACACTTTTAAAAAGTACCCCGAAGGGGACTCAAACCACCAACCTTATGATTACTAGGCAAGTGTTCTTCCTACTTCGCTACGATGGGGATGAAGGAAACGTCGCTTGTAAAGGGATAAATCGTTAAGATCTTTTTAATTTGGTTAATCACAGTGCTCCTTTAACCGTGTATATTCGACGATAACTGTTTGGAATTAGATAAAATGTGTTCGCCATGTAATTTTGTAACAAAATGACGCGTGTCTATTTACTTTATTTCATAGTTCTCGCATACTCACTTTCTAATGATCGACGACAGTTGTCATCTAAATTCATACAATTATCGCACTTATCTCAAGATTTTTCACGTCATGATGTTGAGGCAGAGGTTATTCTTGACCCTCGGAGCTCACTTTAGGAACAATTCGTCAGCAAAAAATAATATATAATAATAACCGCATGCACATGACTGGCGACAGTTCGTGTTGGTCCCTTCACGATTCTCCGCGAAGAATCTAAGAAGTGCGGACCAAGACGAAGTTCTCGCTGGTCGCTGCTACGCGGTGGTACTTCAACACCCCGACGCGAGATATATGTTTCGACTCGACGAAACCCGGCCGCCAGTGAGGGCCAACTATCGCAGACCTACGCAAAAAGCGACAGAACTTTCTTGGTTAATTTTATACATAAGGCTGATTTTCTTTGAAATTGCACTTAATTTATTTTAAGATTTTCTGAAAAAAATGTTTATTTACTATTCGTGACTAAAAAGACGTAATTATTTTATTAACAGCTATATCTCACTTCCTGTTTTACAAGAAATAGCATTTTAAAAAGCGAATGAAATCCAAACTGAAAAACTGAATAAAAACGTTGCTTTTCACCAAATTTTCCATCTGATAAAAAGTTTTCTTGAAACACTAATTACAGCATATAAATAATATAATGTACTTACGATTTAGTATAGTACCATTGTTTTATGTTGCATTGTTTTATGCGCGGTGGCTCAGGGGTCCCTGGTTTGATCCCAGCTCGCGCCGTGTGGACTTTGTGGTGGACAAACACCGTGCTCATGGGTTTTCTCGGGGTTCCGTTTCCTCCCACTTTCTTCATTCCACCATTTCATTCATTTCTCATAATCACCGTCTCCTTTGGCCTAACCGGCATAGGCGTGGGACGTAAAACTCAAAGATTTAATTTCATTTCATAGAATTTATAGTACCTTGTCAAAACGTTTGTCTTCAAACTGTCAAATACAAATCGCCGTAAATTGTGTAATCTACTGTCACAAAAAGTATACCATACTATTTCCGGATCGCTATAAGGAAGAAATACCATACTATTTTGTGATCGGTATGGTAAAATACTATTTTTCCGTACTATTTTACCGTAAATTATTAATTATATGTAAACATTGTTATTTTTAAATGACTGAAGCGAAGTAATCTCACGATGATGTTTTAACATCTGGTCATTAGGGGGGCCAGGAAATCATTTGGGGAGCCTGGCACCGATGGGCCCCCCGTGGCTACACCCCTGCCTAAGACGAACCTGGAAGATCAAAAAAAAAGTACCCATCAGTATCAACGACCTTCTGAAAAATGTTCGGGATGGGCATGGATTCCTTCGCGGTAGAACTTGGTTTGCCGTGAAGCAAAGAAGGTATCAAGTGCATTTTGCACCTTTACTACGGAGTTGAACTTTAGTTCTCTAATGTGAGTGTCCAAGAAATGGTTCAGGGATAATCGGACGGTGCACTGTCCAGGGAGTATGGCGGTTGCAATAGTGTTTCCCATTTAAGGCGTAGGATGGTGTCCTGGGTCACTCTAATCATGTGGGGCTTAGCGTTGTCCCGTAACGGGAGAACCCCTTAGCGATTGAGAAGTGCTAGCTCCAGGGTTTTGAGTTTTTCTTGAACACGGCTCAACTGCTGACAGTAGACAGTTGCATTAATGTTCTGCTCTGACCAGCCGGTAGCAGTTCCCGATGCACGATGTCGCGAGCAGTTCACCAAACACACAGCAGGACTTTCTACTGCATTACTGGTTTCAGCTTTTGGAACCAGTTCATGGGATTTTAACGAATGATGACGACGCCATGGAGCTTCTCATCACATGTCAACATCCTGTCCAGAAATGGCTTCTTCCTCAGACGAGACAGCAAAAAAACACAGGTGTTTGCACGCGTAGTCTTCTGGCCCGGAGTTAATTCATGTGGGACCAATAGACTCAAATTGTAGTGTTTCCCAAGTTGATGGAGGTGCTGCCGGATGGTTTCTCCACTCACATTGAATGTTAGCCCCAGTTCCTCACAGGTCTCTCCACTGTTCACCTCAATTGCTACCTGAAGATCTTCATTTTGTAAATGTGTTGGTCTTCCGGCACGTGGTGCATCTTTCGTGAGTGTTTTGTCACCGTCCTTAAACTTTCTAAACCACCCTTGCACTGTCTGCGTAATCACGACACCCTCACGAAAGGCCTGAGATATCTCCCGCCCCACTGCAGTGGCGTTTGATCCAAGTTTGAACTCGTACAGCATACACACCCTTATGACGCTCTGTGGAGGTTCCATATTCACTCTGTCCTTACACAAGTTCACGTTGTAACTGAACTGCCACAAGCAGGTAGAATGTTGGATATACCCACACCAACATCTGACCTTCGCCTTTTCTCCATTCGCATTCAACTCACGGTGTAAGGATCAATTGAACACAGACCTTCACAAAAAGCGACAGAACTTTTTTGGTTACCTTTATATATCTCACAGGACATAATATGTTTCGTATAGAGAATATATCTATATTAAACTTAGTTTTAATATCTCGAGCTCCGGAAGTCGGAATGTCAAAACTCCAGATTCGTGTTCCTCGTGATCTAGTTTACAAAATATATAAAAATCAGGTGGGGTCCACTTTGCTTCCCTGCAGCCTACTTTTCAAACGAAACTAAGTTTTCCAGAGTGTACATTTTGCTTCAAACTGAGTTCTGCCCTGGCTAACATACGTAAATTCGCTTCTATAAGTGTCGTTAAAATTACACTTGAAATTGTCGTTCGGCATTCTTGTAGCTTATGAAGGCATGAATAATTCAAGTATGTTTGTCACAACATCTACAAATGAATATTCATTCGTATAGAACCTCTAATACATTACATTAAAAACACATGAATTACACAAAGAAAACTATTGTGCATTAGAGCAGATCTCTTATTAGCGAATGGCCCTACACCCGCGCACTGCTCAGATAGCTCACAGCCTGAGCCTGAGCGCAATTCCAAATTTAACTCAATCGCGATTAAGATTGTCAAAGGTGTAGCGGTTTACGTTGAATATACCAACACTTTATTCACTAAGTCGTCTTAGATTTTTCTTCAATTCCAAAAAGCAGGTGGTTTTTCGTGATTAAGATAGCAAGGGACGAATATAGAACCTGACGATCGGGTGGTACCCGCAAAAATCGGGTAATATGACAACACTAAGCTAAATAGAAAATAAGGTATATCCCTATTTAAGATCACTACACCTGCAACTCATGAAATTCAATTTGAAATCTCATCCACTTAGACTGAGATCTTTTATATTATCATTACTCTTTCACTTTGTTTCTAAATAGTACTGCCACTCTTTCTTTTGTTAACAAAAAAACACCACCTCCCTTTCTTAGAAAAAAGAAAAGAAAAAAATTTAGATCGCAATTCACAATTTTATTGTTGATTTGTTGCCACTCCGATAAATGTGAATGCTGTGGTTTTGCATGTGTTGACTGGTTTCTTATCGCAAGTCCCAGACACATGCAATAGTTCATACGTGAAGGGAACACCGATCATATTTTATTCTATATCTTTTTACTTCCCAATAACGATAGCCGTGCCTCTTTGTGAGAAACTGCAACTTATTTTTTTTATTCTGCCAATTGTAAAAGTATACTAAACAAGAATTTCCCTACACGTTAAGACATTTTAAGAAAGAATATTTTCTTTCACCTCTGCAAATTTTGAGCATTTTTTCCCTACGCCGGGGAAAATTTCCCTCCATCTGGCAACTGTGAGCCGAAGATGGGAAAGATTCTTTGCTGTTTCCTTGTCGTTACTTGATATTAGTGCTGTCGAATTTTTGTGATTTCTGCAGTTTTCGGTTTTTGAGAAAATCGGTTTTCAAAACCGAAACCGCAAAAGCGGATTTCAAAACCGAAACCGCAAAAGCGGTTTTCAAAACCGAAACCGCAAATGCGGTTTTTAAAACCGAAACCGCAAATGCGGTTTTCAAAACCGACATTTCGGTTTTATGAAATTTCACTTTTTTCAAAAACCGGTTTTCGGTTTTTTCAAAAACCGATTTTGACAGCACTACTAACAACCTCATCCAGTAAAAAAAAAAAGCTCTTGTTCAGAAATATTCGCAAAAGCCTCGGACAAGGACTGATAACTTGGCACGACCTCAGCAAAAGAAAATGGACATGAGATTTGGAACATGGAATATTAGGAGTCTTTATAGGGCAGGCGCGTTAAAATCCGTAACGAGTGAGTTAGAGAAATACAGGATGGACGTAGTAGGAGTTCAGGAAGTTAGGTGGGAAGGAAATGGATCTATGAATTCCGGAAATTTTACATTCTTTTACGGGGAAGGAAATAAAAATCACCAGTTAGGAACAGGGCTTTTCGTTCATAAACGTATATTACCAGCAATTAAACGGGTTGAATTTGTTACTGACAGACTTTCTTTTATTACTCTTAAGGGACGGTAGTTTGATATTATTGTTTTAAATGTACATGCCCCAACTGAATATAAGGATGACGATATAAAAGACAATTTTTACAAAAAAGTGGAACGGATATTTGACCAACTCCCGCGATACCATATGAAAATTCTATTAGGGGATTTCAATGCGAAGGTAGGACGAGAGGATATTTTCAAACCGACTATAGGGAACGAAAGTCTGCATAAGGAAAGTAATGATAACGGTGTTAGACTCGTGAACTTTGCAACATCCAAAAACATAATCGTGAAGAGTACAAAATTTCCACATCGCGACGTTCATAAATACACTTGGACATCACCAGACGGGAAGACACATAATCAAATTGATCACGTTTTAGTAAATAGAAGAAGGCAACCTAGCATAATTGATGTCCGATCGTTTAGAGGGGCTGATTGTGACACTGACCACTACCTGGTAGCAGCGATAATACGAGAGAGGTTATCGTTGAATAAAGGAATATTCATTGTCCGAAAACGGAGAGATTCAATTTAAAGAAATTAGAAGAGAGCCAGGTAAGAGAGAAATACCAGATTGAAGTTTCGAATAGATTTTCGGCTTTAGAAGATTCGGAATGTACTAGTGTTGAGGATACCTGGATTGAAATTAGAGATAGCATTAAAATTTCAGCAAAAGAAAAATTGGGACACGCGGAAATACGTAGGAACAAACCATGGTTCGACCAGGAATGCATAAAACTAGCAGAGAAAAGAAAACAGGCAAAATTACGCTGGCTACAAAATCCGAATGAAATAACTACACAAAATTTCGCAGATATCAGGCGGGAAACTTCCAAAACTTTTAGAACAGAGAAACGCGATTTTCTGAAAGCTAAAATTAAGGAACTTGAAGATAATAGTAAAAATAAAAACATCCGGGACATGTATAAGGGAATCAACGAATTTAAGAAAGGCTATCAACCTCGTGCTTATATATTAAAGAAATCTGACGGTACAGTTTTCACTGACACGGATAGCATCTTAAATAGATGGAAAGATTTCTTTGACGATTTGCTTAACACGCAACCAAAAACTAGTGTTCGTGAAGAAAAAGAGATACACACCGCAGAACCGTATATTCCAGAACCCAACCGAATAGAAGTAGAAACCGCTATAAAGAAATTAAAGAAACACAAATCTCCGGGTGTAGATGAAATTCCGGCTGAGTTAATTTTAGCGGGAGGCGAAAAATTGAGGAACAAGATACACAAACTCATTCTCCTTATCTGGAACAAGGAAGAATTGCCACAAGAGTGGAAAGAATCCATCTTTGTTCCAATTCACAAGAAAGGCGACAAAACTGATTGTAATAATTATCGAGGCATTTCTCTTCTGTCAACATCCTATAAAATCCTTTCAAATATTTTATTAGCAAGACTGACCCCATACGCAGATGAAATTATTGGAGATTACTAGTGCGGATTCAGACGAAATCGATCAACTATCGACCAAATATTTACCATTCGCCAAATACTCGAAAAAAAGTGGGAATACAATACCCCGGTACATCAACTATTTATTGATTTTAGAAAGGCGTACGACTCGGTTAGGAGAGAAACATTATACAACGTTCTTACAGAACTTGGAATACCGAGAAAGCTAATTAGATTAATTAAGATATGTTTAAATGAATCCCAAAGTAAAGTCCGGGTAGGAAAATTTTTGTCCACGAGCTTTCACGTCGAAAATGGCCTGAAGCAAGGAGATGCGTTGTCGCCATTATTATTTAACTTCGTTCTGGAATACGCTATAAGGAAAATCAAAGATAGCAACCAGGGCCTAGAGTTGAACGGTATTCACCAGGTTATGGCATATGCTGATGATGTAAATTTAATAGGGGATGATAGGAGAACAATAGAAAGAAATGCAGAGATCTTGTTAAACGCTTGCAGGGACATGGGTTTAGAAGTAAATGCAGAGAAAACTAAATACATGGAAGGGCGTCGGGACCGGAATACAACAAGTTATGGACGCGTTAAAATATTAAATAATACTTTTGATAAAGTGGATAGTTTCAAATATCTGGGATCAATATTAGCAGACGAAAATCATGTTCACGGAGAAATTAAATGTCGACTAAAAGCAGGAAATTCGTGTTACTATTCGGTTCAAAATCTCTTGTCGTCGCGAATTCTGTCGAGGAATTTAAAGCTTAAAATATATAAAAGGATAATCATGCCTGTTGTTCTGTATGGCTGCGAAACATGGTCACTTACTCTGAGGGAAGAGCATGGACTGAAAATATTTGAGAACAAGATCCTGAGACGAATATTCGGACCCAAGAGGAACGGGAATGGGGAATGGCGGAAACTTCTGGTTCACCCAACATTGTTAGGGTCGTCAAGTCTAGGAGGCTTAGGTGGGCGGGTCATGTAGCTAGAATGGAAGAAGGTAGAAACGCTTTCAAAGTCTTGACTGGAAGACCAATCGGAAAACGATCATTAGGAAGACCTAGGCGCAGATGGAAGGACAATATTAAGATGGATCTCGCAGAGATTGGAATACAAAGTAGAAACTGGATGCAGTTGGCTAAGGATAGAAGTCAGTGGAGAGCTTTTGTGAACGCGGCATTGAACCTCCGGGTTCCATAGGCCTTAGAGTTAGTTAGTTATGGATTTTCGTGTTCACTAACACAAATTGATTGACCATAGTCTCGTTCCACATTTCGTGTGACACCAGAACAAGTTTCCTTGTAAGACCTAAATCCACTGCTTATTGTAGAATTTGAATCACATGTATTCCTACCGGGAATCGAACCCCGAGATTTCATACCCAGACGCGTTTGCTAATTATATATCTAGGAGGAACGCCAAAATATACATGAAGTCAGGCGAGTCTATCAAAGATCGAATTTACTGAACCCAATTGAGTGTTCACCGTCTTAAACCTATTTTACATGACAATTGTCCCAAAGCCACGATCATTGTGATCCTCAGGCTAGTAAAGACGATAGAAATTCTTATTTATGTAACGGATTCCTTTATAACGTTTGAAATTTTATTTTTCCACACTTTGCTACTATTGACATTTTATAGTTATATAATTGATACTCAATTGCAACACTTGTATATTTGTCTCTTACTTCGAATGCATGCTTTCAAACAAACAGAATTTCAAATAAGCAGTAAACTCTTGTAGACAGTAAAAAGGATCACGCGCTAGAAGTTTCAGTTTCGACCGGTAAATGTCATCCACTGGAGAACATCTGCTGCCATCTAACGACGAGACCTGTAACTTCTAGTATCTGCGCAAATAACAGAATTCAAAAATTCGCTTTCGTTTGAGAGTTATCATACGAAGAAATGGACGTACTAATATTACAATACAGGGTGGCCCAAAAGTAGGTATACAGTCCCGCACTAATCAACTCATTGTTTATATATATATATATATATATATATATATATATATATATATATATATATATATATATATATATATATATATATATATATATATATATATATATATATATATATTTGTTCTCCATCAGGTAAACTTAGTTTCTTTATTATTTGTTCTTAATGTCTTTTTACTTATATCTTAAGCTTGGAACAGCCGATGTAAATAAAACCTATAAGCTAGAATGTTATAATTGATCAATGCAGCGGTGTATACTGTATTGTAAGTCCCACTTGCGTGATTCTAAAAATAAAGTTAGCAAATACAATAAAGATGAATTCATGCCTAAATACCTAACTAATACTGTTTTTTTTTTCAGTACCACTGTAGGCCTATGTCACACGAATATACCATTTTATTTATTTACCACACTAACACTACAAAGTAAGAATAAAATGGAAACAAATAAAAAGTAAACTCTGCTAAAGAAAGCAGAGAGGACCAGGTGAAATATTTCCATAAATGGATACTTATAGCCACCACTTAAGAGTCTTCATCCCGGCGAAATTAAAATACCGCTAATTTTGCAGTAATTATGTGATATCTTCAAATAGATAAAAGATAATTGAAATATGGAACAAGAGCGCCCTAGACAATATTATTTTGCGTGAGGTACCGTTATCACAGTCACCTAGTGGCTTTCCGTTTTCTGCTGTTTAGAAACGCGAAAATAAATGACGTTTTTCAAAATGGCTCGAGATCGAAAGCAGATAAGTGAGTCGTAATAACGGTTTATCATGTAAAACAATATTTTCTAGGGCGCTCTTATTCCACATTTCGATTATCTTTTATCTATTTCAAGATATCACATAATTACTGTAAAATTAGCGGTATTTTAATTTCGCCAGGATGAAGACTCTTAAGTCAACGCTACCTGTGAACATGTTAACGGATTGACTCCATTAACGAAATCTGTCCAGATTATCTCTCTAACTCTCCATTGCAAAAGCAAAATTCAAAAACTCGCTTACACGGGATGTATAGGATATATATTATAAATTCCACTGTTAAAGATGCCGTTGTCCGTTAATGTTAACGCACTAACTCCGTTAACAAACTCGACTGAGATAACCGCTCTAGCGATCTATAGCAAGCGACATAATTCAAAAATTTGTTTACATATGGGTCAATCCATGCAAAGTGATCGAGAAAAAAGAAAAGTTGCCGCTCGACCTTTTCAAAAAAAATCTTTTTTTTTTTTTATGAATGTTTGTCCTATATCAGGGTACTTCAAAACCACAATTAATTATTTTTTTTTACAACATCCTATGGCGACGCAGCTGCTGCCGCCATTTCGCATTTTTCTTTTCGATTTTAGGCGTTTACGTTGTTTTGAATATCTCACAAGTAACACTTCACATCGTTGCTGCCGGTCTGACGCTAAACTATACATTTTCGGAAAGCACTAGTCCTAAATAGGATAACTACACAGTGCGACGGTCAGACGTTGCCGCGTTCAGGACTTATGGAGCGTCAAACATTAACATGGGGTTTATGAGAGTTACAGGAAACGAAGAAGAACACAAGGTTTGTGACGTTTGAATCGACGTTGTCTGATTGAGCACTTGTTTGCGTAAGTTAAAGGGTACAATCAATGTGCAAATCGTCGAACAGAGCATGAGAGATGCAAAGAGTGCGCTCACAGTGTGCACACTTGACGAACGGTAGTTCGCCGCACGTGAAGCACACGTCACCTTCGTCGAGGGAGTCAAAGCAGTACTCGTGCGGAGAGATCCACATTCCCGGCTCCTCGTCCAGATAGCCAGCCTTGTGGAAAGCGTACCGGATCAGGTTCTTGAATCGGGGTGCGCTGAACTGGTAGAGTGAAAACGACTGTAGTGCCAGGAATCGATCGCGATGCCAGATATCCATGACACTGTCCATGGCCAGTGTGTCGGTCACAAAGCGTACAAAGGACTTGTACTGACGGAAGAAATGCACATCTAAAGGCTGAATCTTTCCAGTGCAACCACCAGGAATCAGTCTCTTGTGCAACGCAACGTCGGCAGGCTTCAGTGCGTTCGATAGATTGTCGTCCTTGTTCAGAGTCCACGAGTCCAATAGCAAAACGATCTTCTTCCGATCATCAGGCATGCTTGGCCAGAACACTTGCTCGTAGAAGTCCTTAAGGTCGTCCCTGTTCATGTTGGACGTTTTGCCAGCAAATGATTTGATGTTCGGTGGATCTGCAGGCTTGTTTCCCGGAAACTTTCCACTTGGTTCCGACACCAGTACATACATCGGCCGCAGAATCTCTCCGGCCATGGTGATCACGGGCATGATCATGTAGCTGTGGGTTGTTGCGCTCATGTATCCCACAACCGCTCGCACGACTGTTGTTCCTTTGGTACGGAGAGTGCGAGTACTCTGCAACAACTTCTTGAAGCTACTCTGATCTGCATTGGCAACCTGCGTTGGTGGGATGCTTTCGCTTGCAATGAGCTCGCGAGTCGCTAATACGAAAGCATCAGCCTGCTGCTGCAAGTCCAACTCTTTCAGTTGCCAGGTCCTGCCGACCCTGTGGGTGATTGCACGGTCCACGATGTTGTTGCGCTTCTTGAATCTGTACACCCACGACGGTGATGCCTTGAACTTGAGACTCTTGTTAGGGTCCAGTTCATTAGCTGTTTGCCTAGCCCAAATTCGCAACGTTCGATCGTGAATGATAGCAGTGTGCTGTTTCTCCGCGAACATGCCCCGAACTGCCTCATTGATCTCTGCCATCAGCGTCTTCTTGTCATCTTTGCCTTGTGTTGCCCCAAAGTGACGTAGCACGCCAATGTTCCGAATATACCTGAACTGATTCTGCAGAGTCGAGTGGGTAGCACGACCGGTCTTTGTGTTCCAAGGCCTACCTGTTTTTGGATTTACCGTCCAGTAGGCATAGGCTTTTGCCTTGTACTCGCGCCACTGCTCTGGTGTCATTTTGGAGTCTTCTGGAGGCTGATCCTGGAACTTCGGCTTCTTCACAGGAGAGGGCAGGTATTCTGACGCTGATGAGCCAGATGCGGAAGACGTATGAGACTGCTGCGATGACGAAGGCATCTCTGCATCCTCCTGCTCTTGGTCTTCCTCGTCTCCAAAATCCATGTCTCCGTCCCCCTGGTCACCATCACTGTCACCGAAGCCGAGCGTACGAATCTCTTCAACGACTTCCATCCCGCTGGTCAAAAGAGACTTGATGTGTGCCACCATCCTTTGCTCTTCCAAATTTGGATTGCGCTCATTTGTCCCGATCTCGGCCACCAGAGCCCAAACGACCACTTTCGGATCCATCTTACAACGCATACCTAAAAAACACAAAAACAACACAAATGTTAGCACAGAGTACAAATGCAAGACGAATTAGCATGAAATAATACGACTGCTACAACACAAATGTTAGCACAGAGTTCAAATGCAAGACGAATTAGCATGAAATAATACGACTGCTATGGTTACTCTCATAAACCCCATGTTAATGTTTGACGCTCCATAAGTCCTGAACGCGGCAACGTCTGACCGTCGCACTGTGTAGTTATCCTATTTAGGACTAGTGCTTTCCGAAAATGTATAGTTTAGCGTCAGACCGGCAGCAACGATGTGAAGTGTTACTTGTCAGTATGTATTTGTCCTACCAAATTGAAAATTGCTGGACGTCTCCAACTCGTGCAGAGCTAAAACTTTGATTTCTTAACATTTCTGCCTAAAACCATTTGAAGGGGATGAAATCAGGGCCTACAGTAGCAACATTTTTGGACATTAATCACATGTTTAGGAAGAGGAAACAACTGACATAGAGGTATGAATTTGTGTGTGCATGTAGTCCGGGATCATAAGTTAATACACAAAAATTGACAGACCTGTAGCTGGTCCTAAAGGCCTGAAAAAAATCGTAAAAGGTACATTTTGACTTTCCTCGCCTTCTGCTGATACCGGTATTCTTCAGTGCAGCTGTGGGTCTGATAAGACAGTGTTACAACTAGAGGAAAGAAACGAGTGGACTAACAATTCATCCTACTTTGTGTTTCTTCACAACACATTTCCAGTAGATTTGATGAACAAAACACCTTCTAGAGTATGGCGTCATTACTTAGTACTTTGACCCCCTTCTGCTCAAAAGCACAAAACGCGCTTTGTTTTGTGTTATGGTATACTAAAGAACTGTTCCCAAAATTTCAGATTTTTTTATCCAGTCCCATTGGAGATATTGGACAGTGAAAAATGCTAAATTGGCATAATTCCCCAACTTTACGATTTTTTAAAGACCTTTGGGAGGAGCTGCAGGTCTGTAATTTTTTGTGTATTAACTTACGACCCCGGACTATATGAACTCACGAATTCAGACTTCTACGTAAGTTGTTTCCCCTTCCCAAACATGTTTTCAATGTCCAAAAAAGGTTTTATGAACAAAACACCCCTAGAGTGACATTTCTTAATACTTTGACCCCCTTCTGCTCAAAAACACAAAACGCGTTTTGTTGTGTGTTATGGTATACTAAAGGACTAAAGTTTCCTCTTCCCAAACATGTTTTCAATGTCCAAAAATGTTGCTACTGCAGACCCTGATTTCACCCCCTTCGAGTGATTTTAGGAAAAAAAAATGTTAAGAGATCAAAGTTTTAGCTCTGCACGAGTTGGAGACGTCCAGGAATTTTCAATTTGTTAGGACAAATGCATGCTGAGATATTCAAAACAACGTAAACGCCTAAAATAAAAATAAAATGCTTAATGGCGCCAGCCCCTGTGTCGCCATGGGATGTTGTAAAAAATAATTAATTGTGGCTTTGAAGTACCCTGATATAGGATACACAATCATGAAAAAATTAGATTTTTTGAAGATGGTCGAGCGGCACATGCTTGATCACTTAGAATGGATTGACTCATATACAAGATATGGGTTATAGGTAGAAGCCGTTAAAGTCGCCGTTACCCATTAATATGTTAACGGATTGAGTCCATTAACGACCTTGGCCGAGATAATCCCTCTAGCTATCTATTGCAAACGACCGAATTTAAAAATCTGCTTACACATAAGGGATATAGGCTATAGGATTCACCCTTACAGTCGCAGTTACCCGTTAATATGTTAACGGATTGAGTCCATTAACGATCTTGGCTGAGATAATCCCTCTAGCTCAGCGTTTCCCAAACGGTGTGCCGCGAATGGGTCGCTGGTGTGCCGCGAGGAAATGAAAACAAAATTATTAATTATATAGGAACCTAATTGCAAGACAGGAAATATGTGTATTTAAATTTCACATTACTATGAACCTCTACAATGAAAAAATGATGTAATTGTAATATATTATTGTACATACATTACTACTACATAGATTGTATTTCGAAAACAGAATTTTATTAATATTTAAAATTGTGACGTATATTAACCATGTTAATAAATTATAAGTTTCACACTGTGTTACTTATCTGTTCATTTTTAATGTTGAAAAAAGTATTAATTATCACTGTTATGACGATTATTGTTTCTTTATTGTTACAGATTATTTCGTAACTTGAAATTTTAAAATCTCATTCTATCCTTTCGACAAAGCAAACACTCATACAAATTACCGCAATTCTGTTTTAAAAGTACAAGAGATTTGTTTGTTCGTTCGTAATTTAGTGATCTTCCTTGTGAAAGATTGGATACATTCTTCGAAAAAGAAAGTGTATTTTTTAAAAGACTGAGTTCTATATTTCATTGGCATTGTTTTCTATTTTTTAATTTGATTGAGAAGTAAGTATATAACGATTTACGATGGAGGAAAACCAGTGATCGAGCTTTATTCTTTGTGAGAAGGAGGTCAGTAATCAAAGAAAACAAATACGACGGTATTTTCTATTTACAAATAATAATAATAATAATAATAATAATAATAATAATAATAATAATAATAATAATAATAATAATAATAATAATAATAATAATAATAATACCTATGAGTGTGCCGCAAGGATTCAAGTTAGACCCGTAGTGTGCCGCAAGTTGAAAAAGGTTGGGAAACGCTGCTCTCGCTATTTATTGCGAACAACCGCGTTCAAAAATTTGCTTACATGTAAGAGACATGGGCTATAGGTATTCACCTTTAAAGTCGCCGTTATCCGTTAATATGTTAACGGATAGAGTTCATTAACGACTTTGACCGAAAAATCCCCCTAGTTATCTATTGCAAACAAACGCGTTCAAAAATTTGCTTACATGTAAGAGACATGGGCTGTAGGTAGAAACTGTTAAAGTCGTCGTTACCAATTAATATGTTAACGGATTGGATCCATTAACGACCTCAGCCGACATAATCGCTCTAGCTACCTATTGGGAAAAAATAATTAAAGTAGTCGCTTCTGTTTAAGAGATACCGTGCGGAGAAAAAGACAGACTGACGGACGTAGTAATCTGTCAATCTTACTGTCTGATCCTACTAAATTTTGCATGCTGATGCAGCTACGCAACCGCCCACTTCATTGTTCACCAAACTGACTGTTTGATTGAGGTTTAATGGGAACGTCAAAAACAAGGCCATTCATTCCCGTCATCTACAGAACTAAGAGGTATAGGAACTTCTCTTGTAATAAATACAGTCTTTCGTGTAATGCTTTTGTTTCCGCAACTAATAAGGGTGCACCCGAATTACCTCCCTTACGTCTTCTCCCACTCTCTATTATGCAGGGTGTTTCAAAACAACATTGACAACGTTTGGAAGGTGATTCCTGACACCAAGATAAGACAAAAAGTATAGACCAACCTGGATGCACAAACGCTTCCTTTCGGAGTTATAGGCTGCCGAAAACATGAAAAAATAAGGTTTAAAGGTCCATAGCTCCAAAACTATAGGACCTACCATAGTCGGGTCCAGACTTCACTTAGGAACTAACATATGCGCTATCCAAAAAATACATGTTCCAAAATCCTGCGATACTCCCGCAACAATTTTTATAGAGGTAGTTGGTGAGTATTGCAAATTATATGCCTGTAGTCAAACTCCACGAAGTAAATGATTATGATTTTTTTTTTTTTTTTGGTCTCGCACCGGGAATCCAACCTAGGATTACGTGAATCAGAGGAGCACGTGCTAGCCACTAGAACAGCGAGAAGGGCTATTACTATTGTTATTGTTCCTCGGTACGGTAAACAAATAGAGTAAAATGAGTTGTTATTTCGCTTTATAGTACGTACTAGAATTTGAAGAATACACTGACAATTTCTCACAATTCCATAAGGTTTATAACTAGAGGAAGAATGTTTGGATTAGATAACAAATGGTTTATTTGAAAAGACTGGATGTATATCGAAGTTAAGCTTTTGATCATAGGCCAATAATGGTGCTTGATGTCTTGCACATGTGCAAGGAATATACAAGCAACCTCTCTGTATTTATATAATGAAACAACTCAGAAATTTGCATTTGAATAGTTGAATCATTATGTACGATTCATTGTAGTAATGTAAACTACTATGATATCTAAAAGAAGTTCAATACGGTGTTGACTTTTATGGTCAGTGTGTGAAGTGTCCCGACGCCACACATGAAGAACCAGAATTCGTTGCTATGCGAGGTCTGCCGAATTGTCACTTCGGCTCATTACACACTGTTTCATCACTTGCAGGCAATGAATATTTCTAAATACCACTAGTATTAGTTCTTGATTTTTTTGCTATATGTATGCATAAAATAGAGAAAAAGATAATTTTAAATCACTTCCTCTATTAAAAGAAAATATTTTCTTTCTGAGAAGAAGAGGAAGTAATAGCACAGTGAACAAAGAAATGCAAAACACAAATACCGACCCTATGGAATGAAAACGGTTAGCTTCCTGAATTGTAAATAATGAACCACGGTCAAGACGATAAGTGAAAACTTGACGTACTTTCGCGTCTGAAAACTTGAGCTTTCTTTATTAACCCCATCTCTGAGGACTAGAACTGAATATATATTATACAACTTTTGAAGTATACCAAAAATTTTAATAGCTTCAAGTAAACTTTCAGCTACCTCAACACCGCAAAGATTTAAGTTATGGCACGCGCAAGGAGAGAATAAGGCTAAAGGACTTTACTCGAGTATCCGACTTTGCGCACCCTTGTACTGTCCACTCATTGTTTCCATTGTCATAGCACTAAGTAGAATGTTATTCTTTCCTAGAGTAACGCAGATAAGACCTGCTATTACATCTCCAGTTTTCTGGTGATAATCCACAAAGGGTAAGAAACGTTCTTGAATTGCCTGTTTCTGTTGTTCACCAATCACCAAACTCAGAATCCGTAAAATGAAAACTGTCCGTTCTAATGCACAGAATTAGGGGTTGCATCAACGATTATCAACAGCCATCAACTACACGAACGTTGTCTTGCAAGCAAGAGAAATTACTTTGAATGTCGAAGCTCACAATATTAGAAGTTTGATAGATCTAATACTACTACGCAGTAAATGGGAAATGATGAACTTGAGAGAAAGTAAGAACGTGGTTGAAACTATGCAGCGATGATGTATCAGATGGATCATTAATGAAATGGTACACCTACAAGAGATTTAATCTCCCAACTTCAGTGCTGCTTTGACGCCATTTTTTTTTCCAGTTGCTTGACATAATTCTTGACCAAAAACTAATCAACATTTTTCCGAAACTCGGTATGGCATGCTTTTGCTCTTCGTATTTTTTGTAGTCTACCTGTGTCTGTGGCAGGCCCGCAACCAGAGGGGAACTAGGGGGTCTTCCCCCACACAAAAAAAAACACTTTTCGTAGCCCCTTCAGACCTCAAAATGCACAATTAAGATATTTATAAGAGAATTTTTAATGACTTCAGACCGTAGAATGCAAAATGCACAATTTAGATATTTATAAGAGAATTTTTAATGACTTGTCCCCCCTAACATATCCATGGCCCCCCAAACCTCTGTGGCGGAGGCTGAAGATCGTTTAGTGGACTTATAAGAGTAAAGAATGTCCTTCGTTCATCGATGACTCAACAAAGATTATCCGAGTTGGTAATTCTAATGATGAAGTTCACTTTAGCCCGTCAGCTAAACATTAGTGAAATCGTAGATACATTTGCTACCAGGAAAGCAAGAAATGCTGTTTTGTAAATTATGAAGTGTAACTCTAGTAATGTAATTAATAAATATACGAGATATAGTTTGACAGTTTTTACACCCGGCCCGACGATAACTCAACCGCGGGGCCCGAGTTCGCTCTCGACGGTCCTGACTACTAACAATTTTAAAAATATAGAAAATTCGAGTAGCGTTATTCTAAATTTTAACAACCAGTTCTGCATATATATATATATATATATAGTGGTGGATCTAGGATATGAACAAGGGAGAGGCTAAACCATAATTTGCCGCTTTATCCAGTGTAAAGCAGGATTGAGGGTCATTTTATCCAGTGTATAACTGAGCGTTAAGAGGAGAGCTATAGCCCCTATAGCCCTCCCTTGGATCTGCCTATATATATATATATATATATATATATATATATATATATATATATATATATATATAAAATTAAAGAGAGAGAGTAGATGGATAGATATAACTCTCTTAGGAAAGAAATTATACAAGATAGACAAAAGCATTTTTTTTTTCACTGGGTATCACAAGGAACAGGTAGTTAACCTACACACCATCCTGTGTCTGGAAATTAGATAGCATTGTGAATGCCTTTGAAACGAATTATCCAAGATAGATGCTTGTCAAAAAGTAGTGGAAAGACCTTAATCCAGTAATGAATCGACAACTGTTTATAATGATATCTATGCGTTTCAAATATAAATAACCCTCACCACTACACTCATGTAATCCCACTTCTCATTTTTGATATCTGAGAATTTGAGATTAAGAAATAAACGCTTATGCCTTGTTCTGAGAGATCATGGGCCTTATGCAGTCTTTCTGAAGTGTGATTAGTACCATACTAAAGAGTTCGACTAACATTTGTTTCCTGCAGTAGTCAGACCTTTAGTATGATTCTAATCATACGTCAAAACGACTCTGCATAAGGCGGCATATGTTTAATTCTGTAGTTGTAAGAATTTCTAAAAATATAGTTAAACTAAAATTTACTGCTTCTGGGTATAACTGGATAAAATTTACTGTTACTGGGTATAACTGGGTAAAATTTACTCTTATGTCTGGATATAACAAACGGTCCTGCCCTGGGAGCTGTAATTATTTTAACAACCGGTTGTAGCAAACTGGAGCGAACCGGTTGAATAGCACCACTGGCAAATTCCATTACATATAGGGGCCTATGCAGAGTCGTCCTGACTCATGATTAGTGTAAACATCAAAGTGTGTACAGTCACCAGCATTATATGGACACCTAATTGCTATAATTCCATTCGTCCCTATCCGGTACAAACACCTGCATAAATGCAACCCAACTTACACATAACATTTCTCGCCAACGAAACAGTTTCTTAGGTGAGTTAGTCATTATTTTCTTCATCTAGTCAAAAACAGCTTTCAGAGACCTTCCTCAATGAGGATAATATTTCGAAACGTTCCTCAAGTTAAGGCTGTCTCACCGATTGATCCCGATTTACCTTACAATGTTTCCTCAGCGTAACTTTTACTGTAGAAGGTCGAAAGATGGCAGACGGTGAAGTGAAAGGTATCTAATTATATATGGTTTTATCAAAACATGAAACAGGAAAATCTACAACATCGTTCTTACTAGCTATGGAAAATCTGAATGCAGGAATGGAATGAAATTCCTATCTTTGTGTTCCAATGTAGTTTGTTGCATTGGAAATTACGATGTCGAGCGAATAATGTTCGCGTTCCAATAGAATACAACCGATGGTGCCGGCACAGCTTTTCATAGGGAAAGTACACTTTGAAAATCGGTCGAATATAACCCAAACAACCTTTTGTATTACAAACTGAATGAATCAAACCCATGCGTATCCACAACAACGGGAACCACATTCACCATGCATTGTAAACACAGTGGTTTCCAACCTTCTTTACCTAGCTGCCACCTTCGTTAAACTTATACATATTTTACGCCTCCCCTCCTTGCCGTTCGCCGCTTAGACCCTTTTTGCGTTTTCAGATGCAGTATTGAATTCTCAAATTTTCAATAATAATAATAATAATAATAATAATAATAATAATAATAATAATAATAATAATAATAATAATAATAATAATAATAATAATTTAATTCCAGCAAAACTTCTACAAACGAATGTATGTAACAACATTCGTAATACGTATTTGTAACTGAAATGTCCATTCTTCACGTGGGGAACATATGTTTAACAAAAATATTTGAACTTCTTTCCTCCCTTAGACTACACATTTTCATAGAAGTGTAATGATAAAATCCCATAAGATACTCTATTTTTGCGCGTTTTAATTTCTCCCCCTAGGACGCGCCCTCTAAATCAAAATAAGAGCATAAGACTCAGCTTAAGGAAGGTACTAACCAGAGATGATGTGGGTCAATGAAAACTTGACTCATGACCCACTGACCCATCGCACATAGTGATCCACTCTGACCCCCCCATAAAGCACTTTGATCCACTCTGACCCACTCTAACCTACCAAAATTCATCGTCATCAACTCTGACTCATGATCCACACACCCCTCTCCACTGACTAAAGAGTTTACACTTGTGTGAAGATGTGTGTATTTGGACACACAACGAAATATTTTATTTCGGACTTTGGGGCATTTTATTTCAAAATACATTACAATGAAAAGCATAATCGTTCATTTAATGTTGAATCACTTTTCGATTTTTTTTTCTAAGTTCATTTGCTTTTCCTACTAGGAAGTTTTCTTGCTGTCTGTCATTTCTTTCTTATACATGTAATTTCTCAATCAATAAAAACGACAGATTGTTTCCCTATCAGCATTCCTATCATCACCTCACCTTTGGTTAATCTATGAGCACGCACTTTTCATCGAAACTGAAGAAATAGTCTACGACCCAGGATATTAACCCAGAAGGGACATCGAACAAAAACCTTTGAGAGACTTTTGGAAGAGGTAGGCCGGATCGTACGAAAGACGAGTCAACATGTAGGAGCAAAAACCACGATTTCGAGTTTACAAGAAGTTCACCTTGCTCTGACTTAGAAAGCACTTTGCCTTAGCAAACGTTGTAGCTATCAGTTGCGATGAATAATCCGTTAAAGAGTTATTTCGACTTTGATTAGATTTACTGTGTTCGCAACGTTGGTTTTCCTACCCGGGTTTCGCAGACTATTAACACATGACTACCTGAACGCTCAGATGACCAGAGAGAAGGATGGACGGACATCAATCCACTGGGAGAATCATCGAGAAGACAACGCCAAGATTTACAAGTAAGTGCAAGTAGATTAACCAGTCCTAAAAGTTACTCCCTTCTCACCCCTTTCAACCCCTTCGACATCACAATCTGTTTCTTTTGTATATATTTGATTTTATTTATATGCAACCCAGGTCAGATCCTGTACTTTACGCTCTACCGTATCCAATGTTTATAAAATCCTGGGCGCAACTTGTCAGTTCTAACATCCCCAATCACACTATTAGCGCATTATCTGAGCTTTCAGACTGACAAGAGGCGACTGCACATGGCGGAGATGTGATTTTAACTTGTGTGGATGCACACATATCTGTAACCCTCGGTTTTTCTTATCTAGCTGAACATAATTAAGATTTATTTTTGCATTAGTTTGTTCGCCGCCCACCGTTAGAATTTGCTGAAATTCTATTTGTTTTACCACCCTTCCTCCACCCTCTCAATTTGTTGTGTTCTTTTGTTTTTTATGTGCACGTTTAGACATACTATTTAGAAGTATTTAGAGAAAATGGTGAATTCTGGTATTATGGCACAAGCTCTAGATTCGATTTGCGCCCCACATTTTTTCACGCCAAGTATGGGGAAGACGTTATTCGTTTTTTTGAGTATTTTGAATCTTACTGCGTCATTTATGAGTTCAATGCAGTGAAGCGTCATTTGCTTCCATATCTATTACGGGACGTGGCCTTGGTGTGGTTTTTAGCATTAACTAGGACAGACGAACTTATGAACTTGTCGTGTGTAAACATAAAGAGACGTATGGGGTTACATAATTTGGAGGTTTTGTAGTTAGGAAGGTTACGGAACACACCATTCGATCTAGAGGTCACAAAGAAGAGGAACCCATTATGACATATATTTATGACAAGCTAGATCTAATGCTTACTTTCGATAAAGCTATGCCTATACAGCAACAAATTAATTTTCTAGTTGAAGGATTATTGCCTCAGTACTTTAAACTCACATGCAATAAGTCGTTTTCATCGGTTGATGCATTGTGTGAATTTTTATTACAAGGCTGTGAAATTATCACTAATCGGAGTTTGAATTTCTACGGTCAACTGCTCAAGCACCGCTCTGTCACAACACAACACCGCTGCTCTAGCTATTTATTGCGAACAACCGCGTTCAAAAATTTGCTTACATGTAAGAGACATGGGCTATAGGTATTCACCATTAAAGTCGCCGTTATCCGTTAATATGTTAACGGATAGAGTTCATTAACGACTTTGACCGAAAAATCCCCCCAGTCATCTATTGCAAACAAACGCGTTCAAAAATTTGCTTACATGTAAGAGACATGGGCTGTAGGTAGAAACTGTTGAAGTCGTCGTTACCAATTAATATGTTAACGGATTGGATCCATTAACGACCTCAGCTGACATAATCGCTCTAGCTACCTATTGGGAAAAAATAATTAAAGTAGTCGCTTCTGTTTAAGAGATACCGTGCGGAGAAAAAGACAGACTGACGGACGTAGTAATCTGTCAATCTTACTGTCTGGTCCTACTAAATTTTGCATGCTGATGCAGCTACGCAACCGCCCACTTCATTGTTCACCAAACTGACTGTTTGATTGAGGTTTAATGGGAATGTCAAAAACAAGGCCATTCATTCCCGTCATCTACAGAACTAAGAGGTATAGGAACTTCTCTTGTAATAAATACAGTCTTTCCTGTAATGCTTTTGTTTCCGCAACTAATAAGGGTGCACCCGAATTACCTCCCTTACGTCTTCTCCCACGCTCTATTATGCAGGGTGTTTCAAAACAACACCGACAACGTTTGGAAGGTGATTCCTGACACCAAGATAAGACAAAAAGTATAGACCAACCTGGATGCACAAACGCTTCCTTTCGGAGTTATAGGCTGCCGAAAACATGGAAAAATAAGGTTTAAAGGTCCATAGCTCCAAAACTATAGGACCTACCATAGTCGGGTCCAGACTTCACTTAGGAACTAACATATGCGCTATCCAAAAAATACATGTTCCAAAATCCTGCGATACTCACGCAACAATTTTTATAGAGGTAGTTGGTGAGTATTGCAAATTATATGCCTGTAGCCAAACTCTACGAAGTAAATGATTATAATTTTTTTTTTTTTTTTTGGTCTCGCACCGGGAATCCAACCTAGGATTACGTGAATCAGAGGAGCACGTGCTAGCCACTAGAACAGCGAGAAGGGCTATTACTATTGTTATTGTTCCTCGGTACGGTAAACAAATAGAGTAAAATGAGTTGTTATTTCGCTTTATAGTACGTACTAGAATTTGAAGAATACACTGACAATTTCTCACAATTCCATAAGGTTTATAACTAGAGGAAGAATGTTTGGATTAGATAACAAATGGTTTATTTGAAAAGACTGGATGTATATCGAAGTTAAGCTTTTGATCATAGGCCAATAATGGTGCTTGATGTCTTGCACATGTGCAAGGAATATACAAGCAACCTCTCTGTATTTATATAATGAAACGGCATCATGCACCTTAAAGCAATCCACTGATGCCAAAAATCTAAACAAACTTCGAAACAACTCAGAAATTTGCATTTGAATAGTTGAATCATTATGTACGATTCATTGTAGTAATGTAAACTACTATGATATCTAAAAGAAGTTCAATAAGGTGTTGACTTTTATGGTCAGTGTGTGAAGTGTCCCGACGCCATACAAGGCGCCAACCAGAATTCGTTGCTATGCGAGGTCTGCCGAATTGTCACTTCGGTTCATCACACACTGTTTCATCACTTGCAGGCAATGAATATTTCTAAATACCACTAGTATTAGTTCTTGATTTTTTTGCTATATGTATGCACAAAATAGAGAAAAAGATAATTTTAAATCACTTCCTCTATTAAAAGAAAATATTTTCTTTCTGAGAAGAAGAGGAAGTAATAGCACAGTGAACAAAGAAATGCAAAACACAAATACCGACCCTATGGAATGAAAACTGTTAGTTTCCTGAATTGTAAATAATGAACCACGGTCAAGACGATAAGTGAAAACTTTACGTACTTTCGCGTCTGAAAACTTGAGCTTTCTTTATTAACCCCATCTCTGAGGACTAGAACTGAATATATATTATACAACTTTTGAAGTATACCAAAAATTTTAATAGCTTCAAGTAAACTTTCAGCTACCTCAACACCGCAAAGATTTAAGTTATGGCACGCGCAAGGAGAGAATAAGGCTAAAGGACTTTACTCGAGTATCCGACTTTGCGCACCCTTGTACTGTCCACTCATTGTTTCCATTGTCATAGCACTAAGTAGAATGTTATTCTTTCCTAGAGTAACGCAGATAAGACCTGCTATTACATCTCCAGTTTTCTGGTGATAATCCACAAAGGGTAAGAAACGTTCTTGAATTGCCTGTTTCTGTTGTTCACCAATCACCAAACTCAGAATCCGTAAAATGAAAACTGTCCGTTCTAATGCACAGAATTAGGGGTTGCATCAACGATTATCAACAGCCATCAACTACACGAACGTTGTCTTGCAAGCAAGAGAAATTACTTTGAATGTCGAAGCTCACAATATTAGAAGTTTGATAGATCTAATACTACTACGCAGTAAATGGGAAATGATGAACTTGAGAGAAAGTAAGAACGTGGTTGAAACTATGCAGCGATGATGTATCAGATGGATCATTAATGAAATGGTACACCTACAAGAGATTTAATCTCCCAACTTCAGTGCTGCTTTGACGCCATTTTTTTTTTCCAGTTGCTTGACATAATTCTTGACCAAAAACTAATCAACATTTTTCCGAAACTCGGTATGGCATGCTTTTGCTCTTCGTATTTTTTGTAGTCTACCTGTGTCTGTGGCAGGCCCGCAACCAGAGGGGAACTAGGGGGTCTTCCCCCACACAAAAAAAACACTTTTCGTAGCCCCTTCAGACCTCAAAATGCACAATTAAGATATTTATAAGAGAATTTTTAATGACTTCAGACCGTAGAATGCAAAATGCACAATTTAGATATTTATAAGAGAATTTTTAATGACTTGTCCCCCCTAACATATCCATGGCCCCCCAAACCTCTGTGGCGGAGGCTGAAGATCGTTTAGTGGACTTATAAGAGTAAAGAATGTCCTTCGTTCATCGATGACTCAACAAAGATTATCCGAGTTGGTAATTCTAATGATGAAGTTCACTTTAGCCCGTCAACTAAACATTAGTGAAATCGTAGATACATTTGCTACCAGGAAAGCAAGAAATGCTGTTTTGTAAATTATGAAGTGTAACTCTAGTAATGTAATTAATAAATATACGAGATATAGTTTGACAGTTTTTACACCCGGCCCGACGATAACTCAACCGCGGGGCCCGAGTTCGCTCTCGACGGTCCTGACTACTAACAATTTTAAAAATATAGAAAATTCGAGTAGCGTTATTCTAAATTTTAACAACCAATTCTGCATATATATATATATATATATAGTGGTGGATCTAGGATATGAACAAGGGAGAGGCTAAACCATAATTTGCCGCTTTATCCAGTGTAAAGCAGGATTGAAGCCCATTTTATCCAGTGTATAACTGAGCGTTAAGGGGAGGGCTATAGCCCCTATAGCCCTCCCTTGGATCCGCCTATATATATATATATATTACTTAGAGAGAGTAGATGGATAGATATAACTCTCTTAGGAAATAAATTATACAAGGTAGATAAAAGCATTTTTTTTTTTTCACTGGATATCACAAGGAACAGGTAGTAACCAAGCTGACCAGAACTTTCACTTTCAAAAACGGGACGAATACGAATCGGCGACGGGGGGGGGGGGGGGTGACTTCCACATTGCATTTTGGGACTCAGCAGTGTTTTCAATTTACAAAATACACACGTAAGAATGATAACACAGCGTTTCTAACTTAAGTTACTACCCAAAAATACTTTAAGTTACTTCAACACTCAGAATTCCCACTCAATTCCCACTTGAACCACAGAACACTCAATTCTCATTTGAATATTCAGAAGTTCTAGACACGGCTGAACCTTCCCAATGAGTGTTGGTACGGAAGAGTGTAGAATTTGCATTGACCATTTATATTTTGAATAATAATTACGGGACACCTGGATCATGTTTGCTTAAAAACGGGACATTTAGGCGTCCCGTTTGAGAATCAGAAAAAAAAGGGACAACGGTTGAAAATAAGGGACTGTCCCGGCTAAAACGGGAAGTCTGGTCACCTTGGTAGTAACCTACACACCATCCTGTGTCTGGAAATTAGATAGCATTGCAAATACCTTTGAAACGAATTATCCAAGATAGATGCTTGTCAAAAAGTAGTGGAAAGACCTTAATCCAGTAATGAATCGACCACTGTTTATAATGATATTTATGCGTTTCAAATATAAATAACCCTCACCACTACACTCATGTAATCCCACTTCTCATTTTTGATATCAGAGAATTTGAGATTAAGAAATAAACGCTTATACCTTGTTCTGAGAGATCATGGGCCTTATGCAGTCTTTCTGAAGTGTGATTAGTACCATACTAAAGAGTTGAGTTGAGTTGATTTTGAGTTTAACGTCCCGTTCAGCAGCGAGGCTATATGAGACGTGGACCTACTGATTAACGTGGAATCCGAACCACATGAGCTCCCGCCGGGAATCGAACCCGGGCCTCCCACGCCAAAGGCACGTACGCTAACCGCTTAGCCACGGGGGAGCTCTACCATACTAAAGAGTTCGACTAACATTTGTTTCCTGCAGTAGTCAGACCTTTAGTATGATTCTAATCATACGTCAAAACGACTCTGCATAAGGCGGCATATGTTTAATTCTGTAGTTGTAAGAATTTCTAAAAATATAGTTAAACTAAAATTTGCTGTTTCTGGGTATAACTGGATAAAATTTACTGTTACTGGGTATAACTGGGTAAAATTTACTCTTATGTCTGGATATAACAAACGGTTCTGCCCTGGGAGCTGGAAATATTTTAACAACCGGTTGTAGCAAACTGGAGCGAACCGGTTGAATAGCACCACTGGAAAATTCCATTACATATAGGGGCCTATGCAGAGTCGTCCTGACTCATGATTAGTGTCACACTAAAGAGTTCGACTTCCTGCAATAGTCAGGCCTTTAATATGACGCTAATCATACGACAAAACAACTCTGCATAAGGCGGATAAATTTTAACGTTGGTTTTGTTGAAAATGAAATGAAATCTTTGAGTTTTACGTCCCACGATTATGCCGGCTAGGCTAAAGGAGACGGTGATTATGAGAAATGAATGAAATGGTGGAATGAAGAAAGTGCGAGGAAACGGGAGAACCCCGAGAAAACCCACGAGCACGGTGTTTGTCCACCACAAGGTTCACTTGGCGGGGGCTTGGATCGAACCCGGGACCCCAAGCACCAGAGGTAAACGCTCTACCACTGAGCCACCGCGCCCCCTGTTGGTTTTGTTGAATATTAAAAATTATAATATCCAGTGATATTTAATAATAGCAAGAAGTGCTACTAAATCGGATACTAACCGTTAATCTAGGTAACTAAGGCTGTTTATCGTTCTTTTTGTTTCTTTAACATAATGGAATGTGATTGAAGTAATCTTAGTACTGGAGGTTATAATTACATAAATACTGGCGGTTAAATATTAATAAGTCAGTATAGCCAGTATTTAGAGTCATAATACAAAAACTAATAATATGCTTCCCTAATCTTCCTACAACAAAGTAATGTCACTTGTAAAAATTTGTTTGGGCAGTTTCAAAAGAGAGAAATTGATCTTTCTACTACACAGCTGACCATTTCAAACTTTGAAAGGAAAGGAACATTAATGTAATAAGAGATAAATTGATGAAGGGCCAAAAAAGCAGTCTACACAGAGAAAATAAAAAAAAAAGAGGGAAAATGGCAGCACAGAATGAAATAGAGAAGCAAGAGAAGTATGTAATGATATAATTTGCGATCAGAAGTCAATAGGAAGCTTTCGTGAATGTGACATTGAACCTTCGGGTTGCATAGGCCATAAAGCTAACTATTTATTATGAGTGCCTATGGCAGTCATAAAGAATTTAAGAGAATTTGAACGCACCTACATAGTGGTTCCTTCTGCAGAATGTATTTGTTTCCTTTTCTAAAGAAGAAGAAAAAGAGTTAAATGAATAAATACAGATTCCATTAAAAAAAAAAAAGATGTATACACACTGGAACAGACCATGTCTGTAGATTTTTTTTAAAAAATCTGAATTGAAGAGTGCTAACTGTGTAACAGGTTACCTCGTCATTTTTCAGCACTGAGGCTATATGTGACGGAGACCTACAGATTAAGGTTGAATTCAAACTACCATAATGCGTTCAAATATTTCAAGACTGTCCCACAAGGACTTGAACTCAAATCCCCGTGCACAGATGGCCCTTGCACTACCAACAGCCTAGCTGAAAGGACTATAATACATTTTAAAGTAAAATACAAATAAAGAAGTAATTGCACTAATACTAATTGCTATCTAAAAAATAACTGAATAAGAAAAAGAAAATCGCGTGCGAGACAAATCGATAGCGTGTGGGTTAGGTAAGTGAAACAAAGGCTGTAACACGACATTGCTAGGGATGGATTCGAGTCGAGTCGAGTCGAGATTTAAGCCTGTCTCGACTCGTCTCGAGAAAATGTTGTCTCGACTCGTGTCTCGACTCGAAAATATGTTTCTGTCTCGACTCGACAGTCTCTGTCTCGACTCGACTCGAATTCGAGTCGAGACGTCTCGAAATTCGAGTCGAGACAAAATGTACGAGTTAAAATATACGCACACATCAGCCAGACCATCATGACTACCTACCTAATTGTCAGTATGTCGACTTTTGGCATGGATAAAAACGGCGACACGTCTTGGCATACACGCAATGATCCTTGATAGGTCGCTGGAGAGAGCTGGCACCACATGTGCTCACTCAGGTTACCTAATTCCCGTAAATTCCGGGAAGGGGGGCGATGTGTTCTGACGTCACGTTCAATCACATCCCACAAGGGACATCACTCAAATGTCCGACTCCAATTTCAATGAAACTTTTTTTGCTGATAGAAAGCATGTATGCATCATTACTTGTGATGACAAATTTTTGCCATGGTGCATGTTTTCTATTTTTAAAATAACTTTTAAGAGTTGTGATGTGGTTATTAGAGATTACTACAGAAGTCCCTTACTACCCTTTGTAAACGGAGCGTTAATGAAGAAAAGTGAAGAAAACCATGTGGATACATATAAGTCCTGGGGGGAAGTCGTATGGTAGATATGACCTTGATGGCAGTCATCTTGAAATCCGCCATTTTGAATTAAGGTCAAGTTTTCAAAATGGGAATAGGGAAATATGATACATAATTTCGGGCTAGAATTGCATTAGAAAAATAATGGTGAGGTTAGTTTTAAGATACACCCATTTGGGGGAAAGTTACAGGCATATTAATTGTTTTTACTTACTGTGTGCGTAAGTCCCTTCTTACTTTCGTCTCAAGACCTGTAAATCGATCGCAACGGCAGAGCCCGGTTTCGCACTAGTGTTTAGAAATCTTTAAACTCACTTGAGGCAATATTTGTGGATTATTGCCTCTCACACACACACACACAGAATCAGAGTCCTCACACACCAAGGGTGAGAGCTGTGCCACTGAGTCACAGCGGCCACGGGGCTAGGTCGAGTCCACTTTACGTTCATAGTTTCTTAGTACATAAATGTTACGATTATGAAATAGATTTTCCTTAATAAGCTGCATAAAAACAAAAGCTTTCGAAATCATTAAACAATTAGCTCGATTTGAGTGTGAACTTAAAGTTATATCAGAGTGTAAATACGGATACGCACCAAAGCTCGAAAACTTAATACACTATTTCTCCTATATAGTCAGCATGTATCAAGCAATCGTTCAGCTTTCATTTGAGAGGATGGAAATCGAAGGCCCCTGAACAACTATGTTACTAATGTGCGGAATGTATTTATCTTACAGTGAACTGCTTTGATGCCAAGTGGCCTAACTCCAAAATTGAAATTTTCCAGGAGTGAAAGTTGAAGTTCAATATCTCATGAACAATCCATATTTCTTTTATGTTGGGAACCAAAACCATAACTACTGTATGTAGTTCATTGTTTTATAACTTAGTGTTTACAAAAATCCTTTTAAAAAATACCTATTCATAGAAGTGAATGGTACTTATCTGTACTAGTTCTTGGCATCCAAGCAGTCCATTTATTGTATTACTAGCTTAATATACCCATTCTTCGCATGGGGGCTGTATTTGGAAGTCAACACCTGTGGAAGTATCACCATTCATTTCAGTGACCGCGAAAACTATGGATTTGACACTAGTATCAATCAATATGGGCTATTTATACATGTCTCGGTATTCCTCACCCGCTGACATCCGGCCCGCATACAGTAGTAGCTGAATTTGCAAGTCATCGCTGATGGAAGTGTCACCATTGATCTCAGCGACCGTGAAAACTATGGATTTGACACTAATGTCGATCAATTTGGATTACTTTTACTACATGTCTCGCTAAACGCCCCCCTGAGACCACCTGGTTCCAATTTTGACAAAAACGCTTCGCCTTAGACTGGGACCTGGACCAAGGTATCCGTGACCAAAATTTGGTAACTCTCGGTCAACTTGTCTGGTCCCCAGGTCGGTCCCAGTAAACGTCCCCCCCGAGACCCCCCTGGTACGAATTTAAAAAAAAAACGCTTCGTCTTGATCTGGGGCCTGGACTAAGGTACCCGTAACCAAATTTTGAAAACTCTCGGTCCACTCGTCTGGTCTCCAGGTCGCACACAGACAGACAGACTAACACACAAACAAACTCTTTATTTTATTTATATTAGATAAGATATACTATGTAAAATAGTCTCGTATCATAATATGTGATGTACAACAAATGTTACATTATATATTATCCGTAGCTCGTGATATGCTGCAACATATTAAAGCCTCAAAATAGTTGGGCAAGCGAATAATCCAGAAGTTACGTAACCCTATTGCGTTCATGGGAACGAAAACACAATAATTATAACTATGCTAAATTATTATAGACTACCAACTGCTCATTCAGAGAATTTATGAAGTTTACTTTATCGCAATAGTTTTATACAAACTAGATTTAGACTACGGATAATAGTTTTATACAAACTAGATAATCAATTATTATTATTATTATTATCATTATATTTGCAGTACAACCAAATAAAACGACATTAACTATTAGTTCTAATTAGCTGAATTGAGCTGAAAATTAAATCTTGATCTTTAAAGATTAACTATTAATTTTATGCGTTCTGTACCTTTCTGAAGGAATAAAAGCTGGAATTGGTTTCAAGGCTGTTTCTGAGTGAATACTTTCTTCAAAATAATATTAAAAATTATAGAAAGATTTTCGAGACACTCGAGTCGAGTCGAGATTTTTAAGAGCCGTCTCGACTCGACTCGTGTCTCGACTCGAAAATTCGAGTCGAGAAATACGTTTGTCTCGACTCGTCTCGAATTTTACAAAGTGTGTCTCGACTCGAATTCGAGTCGAGTCGAGTCGAGATTCGAGACATGTCTCGACTCGAGCGCATCCCTAGACATTGCCGTATATTAAAGTGGTGTTGCTGAGTAGACACACTACAGCGTGAGCAGGCAACAAACTGACATGAATGTGTACAAATACGTGGCAACATCACAACCCTCTCATTTGCTAACAGCATTTAAAGGGAACCCAGAGTACCGCCTTCAAACGTTATAAACACTGTCCCTTAGCATAGTTAAGTATCTTGTTTTTATATCTTCTCTTAAATTTGCCAAATGTTTTCAGTTCCAAGTTCTTCTCTAGTCTAGTTCTAGTTATCTCCCTTTCGGGAGATTTATAAAGTCCCAGCTTTATAGCCCAGTGGACTGCTTCACTAAATTTGTTTTAATTGTTTTTGAAAACGTAGATTTGTAAAATAAATAAATAAATATAAATAGAGCGTTCCATCATGGACGAATTCGCCTGTTCTTAGTAAATTTGTTTTTACACTATTTGTAAAATTATTTGGGGGTTAGAGGCTCAGGACATATAAAAAAGATGTAATAATATATAAAAATTGTAAAGAAATTAAATTTTGTCAAAATTTAAAATTATGAACAAATTGACACTTGCACAATTGTAAGAGCATGACACTCCAGGTGTAAAGATGTCCGTCGCCATCCCTCATCAAGTTTTTCTCTATAGATCTGTAAAGTGAATAGTGTTCATTAGGAAACAATTTTGTAGGAAAATGTGATTAGCGTTGTCAGGAACTAACAATGCTCTTGAATTTTTCTAAATGGATAATTGTTTAATTATTTCGCTAAGTCACGGTAAAAATTAGTTCTGTCAGTGTAACGCATGTCTCGTTAACTAACAACTACAAAGTTGTGTATGGGCGAAATTCATCTATGAAACCTTATGAATTGACAGAAATTCGGAAATTATAAACTCTCAGTCTGCAAATAATAATATATAAAGTTCTGTCTGTTTACTTCCATCTACGAGTTTCAAGATGGAACAACGAAAGCATAGATGTCTTGGAGCACAAGCACCTCTTGTATCGTATAAAATGCTTAACAGAATTATCGATAAAGTTATGATTACAAAAACAAAAGGCCCTGACTTTTATAATAAGCTACAACCTCTACAATGCTATAGAGCAAATTTGTATGCCCCACATCTTGACGTCGCAAAAGCAAGAGTGGCTTTTGACAGATGGGCCCTCCCGAAGTTGAAGGAGGAATTAAAACAGAACGAACATTTATTGGTAAAACAACAAGCTGCCAATTCGCTAATGGATCTCCTTCACGATCCCGAGCGCACAGTGGAGGCCATTCGGTTGGGCCTTGTTGAAGTAATTCGAGACCAACTTCACGATGAAGATTCTGTTATAAGAGAGAGATGTTGCATGTGTTTAAGGACTATTGCAGGCCTAGCTGAAGGCAGGGAATCTATCATTAAGACAGAAACAATCCCGAAGTTAGCGAAACTTATAGATGATCGTTGTACTGCTGTGTCTTTCAAAGCTCTGCTTGCTCTCGAAATGATAGGCAGAACTTGGATCGGAGCTAATGCTTTAGTGGCTTCAGATCTTATCCCGATTATATTTAAACGTGTTGAATGTGAAATTACTGAAAAACAAGGTGTGATGCTAGAAGTTCTTCATTTTTGTCTGGAGAGAGAAAATGAGACTGGAATTCAATTACACGGATTGCAGATTCTCACGAGGATTTTAGAACATGATGGTGATGAAGTTAAAGCTGGTGCAGCAACATGTATTGCAGACTTGTGTATAAACCCCAAAGCCAAGGTTTTAGCTCATCAGTTAGATTTGTTGTATTACCTGAGACCTCACCTTGCGGAGCCGGATCGTAAAGTAAGGGCCAAGGTGGTAGCAGCTGTTATGTTTATCACCCACACATCACCAGGAAAAATACGAGCCTGGAATCTGGATTTAATAGATCCACTTGTTGATCTTGCCACTGATGTTTACAGTCTTGAACTGCAATTCAATGCAATCAAGGCCCTGACTAACATATCAGAATTTCCAAAAGCTAGAAAGTATCTTAAGGAGACCCATTTGAAAACAATTGAAAATATACCGACGCACTATTCAGAAGATTTGGCAAGAATGAAGCAAACTCTGATTAATGTAATTACATGGATGCCTTAGATAATATTTCTGTTGATACTAAGATCATGCCAACAATACGTCAGTTTTACGGTTAAGCGACGAAAATTCTCTCCAGCTCACAAGTAGAGAAACCTAACAGACGAATGAGTAGATGTAAAAATTAAATGCTACGTAGTGCAATAGCAACATATGCTTTGTAGATAAAATTTAAAGTAGATTCTAAAATAAATAAAATTAATGAATAACTAAAATAACGCTAGCGTGATAAACTTTGCGCGCATACTGAATTGTAGCAAGGCAGACTAGATCAAGTACCAAATTTTTACAGACTTCTTTTATTTTAGGACAAGCATGGATATATATATATATATATATATATATATATATATATATATATATATATATATATATATATATATATATATATATATATATATATATATATATATATATATATATATATATATATATAGGGTGAGCACAGAAACAGTACCTGATTTTAAAGTGCCATATAATTAACATTTAATTGAATATTTGCATGAAATTTTGTACAGAGTTCAGTAAACTCAAAGTATTTTCCCATCTATATTTTCAGAATCCTAGTTCTGACCAGGGCAGCTGGAGGGCAGTAACATCGAAAATGGCGTTCACCCCACAGCAACGAAGCTGGTGCGTTTTAGAATTTGCAAAAACGAACAGTTTTGTGAGAGTGCAGCGTGATTTCAAACAACAATTTAATGCTGATCCACCCACACACAAATCCATTGTGAAGTGGCATAGAACGTTTATTGAGACGGGGTGCATTTGTGATCAAAGAAAAGGACATTCAGGGCGACGTCCAGTCTCCGAGGAAACTGTGGAGCGCGTAAGAGCAGCCTTCGTACACAGCCTACAGAAGTCTACACGTAAAGCTAGCAGAGAGTTGCAGATGCTATAAACAACAGTAAGCAAGATCTTACGCAAGCGTTTGCGGTGTTATCCGTACCGACTGAAGTTGGTTCAGAAGCTATACCCACAAGCAGTGGCGTATTTAGGGGGGGCTTCCGGGATTAAGCCCCCCCAGAAATCTTACTAACTATAGTAAAGTATATGAAATATCTTGCAGAATTTTCACATTTTCAGGCAAAGCCCACCCCGAAAGTTAGCAAAGCCCCCCCGAAACAAAATCGTAAATACGCCACTGTCCACAAGACAAGGTAAAGCGCCGTGAGTTCTGTGAGACTATGCAAAATTTCATGGAGGACGACGAAAACTTTTTGACGAAGATCATTTTCAGCGATGAGGCGACATTTCACTTAAGTGGAAAGGTGAATAGACACAATGTAAGGATATGGGGAACCCAGAATCCTCATGCAACTGTAAATGCGGAACGTGACTCACCGAAAATCAATGTTTTTTGTGTAGTATCAGAGCGTCGGGTGCAGGTCCGTTCTTCTTTCAGGAACAAACAATTACAGATGAAAGTTACTTAGCATTGCTACGTAACTGGTTGATTCCGCAACTTAGTAATGCAGAGATAGACGACTTCGTTCTACAACAAGATGGAGCGCCGCCACACTGACATTGTGCTGTACGCAGGTTTCTAAACGAGAACCTCCCAAACCGATGGATAGGGCGCTCTGGAGTCAATGATCAAGTTCTTTGCAAGTGGCCTCCAAGACAGGGGTGGACTGGCTATGTAAAAAGAGCGCGGTCACATAATCTGGGAGGGCGCCGTCCATCTGAGGCTTTCGCTTGTATGGAATACCCCCTCCTAATAAAAGAAAGTGCCGGGGGCTTCCCCCGGAAAATTAGTACACAAAAAACAACAAAAGATTAACTATTAATAGCTATTGCAGTTAATCACGATAGAATTACACAAATTCAATATTTTCATGAACAAACAAAGAGACTTTGAGTACTAAATACGAGGCGTGTATTTTAAGTAAGGTCCGTTTTGTTGTAGACACTAGTAGTTCACGCGCATACCGCAACTAGCGTATGCGTCGTGTACCGACATGCCTCGGGAACAACTGTGCTCAGTTTTAACTCTGCAGCTGACCTGTACGGTTGTGTTCTGTGCTTTCACAATGTTTAAGACTATCAAGTCGCCCGCCGCGTGTGAGGTTCGCTCAGTGATATGGTTTTTGTCAGCAAGTAACCTGTCTCTACAGAAATTCATCGACAGATTTGCGAAGTGTACGGTGATACTGTTATGAGTGCAAGCAAAGTGCGTAAGTGGGTACGAGAATTCGAAAATGGCCGTTTATGATGAGGACCGCTCCGGTCACCCTTCTTCGATTACAGACGATTTGGTGGCTTCAGTTGAAGCGAGGGTTCGTGAGAACTGGCGCTGCACAATAACAGGTCTCTCAAACAAATTTCCTGACGTGTCGAGATCAGTGCTTTACAAAATTGTTTCTGAACACCTAAAGTTTAGGAAACTGTGCTCCCGTTGGGTCCCGAAACTCCTAAAGACGACCACAAAAACCAAAGATTTGAGTGCGCCATGAAGTTCTTGACTCGTTATCACGAAGAAGGTGACAGCTTTTTGAGTCAGATCGTAACTGGAGACGAAACATGGGTTTCGCATATCACGCCCGAATCGAAGCAACAGAGCATGGAATGGAGACACACACACTCGCCTGTAAAGGTGAAGGCCAAACAGACTCTGTCCCAGCGCAAAATCATGGCGTTGGTGTTTTGGGATAGGCATGGTGTTTTGTTGGTCGACTTCATGCAACGAGGAACCACTATCAATGCAGAAGCATACTGCCAAACCCTGTGAAAGCTACGCAGAGCGATTCAAAACAAACGACGCGGCATGCTGACAAAGGGCATTGTTCTTCTCCATGACAATGCAAGACCTCACACTGCAGGTCAGACCCGCGATTTGTTGGACAGTTTTGGCTGGGAAGTTTTAGACCACCCACCCTACAGTCCTGATCTTGCGCCGAGTGATTACCATCTGTTCCTCCACCTCAAACAACACCTCAGTGGCAACCGTTACAATGATGACGACGATGTGAAAACGGCAGTGAAGGCTTGGTTATCGGAGCAGGCGGCAAGTTTTTATGAAGAGGGTATTTTGAAATTGGTTGAGAGGTATGATAAGTGTTTGAACAAACTTGGCAACTATGTCGAAAAATAGAGTAAAGTATGTACTTTCTGAAAATACATTTACTTTTTTGAAATAACTTTTCGTTGTGTACTTATGTTCAAACAGCCTTACTTAAAAAACACGCCTCGTATATTAGGCCTATATAAATCTGCACACCTTAACTGAGACTACAAAAATCACACCAGTTGTTTAAATTCTTCGGCTACATTTGTTAACAGCCTAATTATAACTGAAGATTTGAGTGAAGTTTGGGGCTTATGCTATTTTTCATACTTCTGTCCTTTTAAAGCTACGTTCATCATAACATTAACTTATTTTTCATCTATTTTTAAAACCGTTAATAAAAGTTTACATGAAACATTTACTACAAATTAACAAAAGTAAATTGAGAATTATATATCTACGTAGCGAAAAAAGAAATTCAAAAGCAAAACTGGAAAATGAAAGTAAAGCCTTCGCATCTCCTTGCTTTTTTCACACATTTTGTCAATAATAAGATTGTTGTCTATTTTGGTCAGAATGTCTCTTTCTGAGTTCATCAAGAACAATGATTCCAGACGTTCATCTGTAAGTCTTGAACGGAGTCTTGTTTTTATGTAACGCCACTAGCGTCTCTAACGGCGGGAGTGGGAGGGAGAGACATGTAAAAATGATCCAAAATGACCGAGATTAGAGTGAAATCAATATATTTCGAAGTCGCTGAGATCATTAATGGTATCACCAAAGCCTAAAACAGAAAGGGCAATGCCGTAGGCTGAGCAAAGACGGGATCTGGGGGCGGATCATTGGGGGTGAGAGGGTTGATATATAAAAATCATCCAAAATGACCAATATTAGAGTCAAATCTATAAATTTCAGGGTCCCTAAGATCATTATAATGATTCCCAAAGCAAAAACAGAAAGAGCGAGGCCGGAGGCCGAGCAAATATCGGGATTTAGGGTGGAGCGTGGGGTTGGTAAGGGTGATATGTAAAAATCGTCCAAACTGACTAATATTAGGGTCAAATCTATATATTTAGGGGTAAATCTAATATCATTAATAGCATTCCCACGCCTTAAACGGAAAGAGCGAGGCCGCAGGCCGAGCAAATACCGGGATCTGGGGTGGAGCCCTAGCTGGCCAAAGGCTAGCGAATTTATAAAATAATTATGTACCTTTGCTTTTTTTTTTTTTTTAATGTGTTCAGAGAGGAAACTGTGCGCCTTCCCGAGGCTAAGACGGGTCTTAGCCTCTCCCGAGGAGAGCGCAAAGGCACTGATGTGAGGAGGGCGCAGCGGCCATGGGGCCGGTACTTGATTATGGCCAGTCCACCCCTGCTCCAAGATCACCTGACCCAACTGTTTGTGACTTCTTTCTATTGGGATTTGTGAAGGACAAAGTGTATGCACCTCCACTACCTGCAACTCTGAACGATCTCCAAGAACGCATCAGTGATGCTGTCAACTCCATCACACCGGATATGCTTCACAACGTGTGGTTGGAGCTAGATTACCGCCTCGATATTTTCGCGTTACAGGTGGCGCGCACATCGAGTGTTTGTGATTTCAATTATTGCTACAAAAACTTTTTGAGTTTATGTATCACTGTTCAAAATTTTAGCAAAATATTCCTTCGTATATCAAATTTACACTAATTTGAAACCTGGGGCTGTTTCTATGCTCACCCTGTATTATAATGTCGTAATATCTTTATTTTTCCGTAATATATTATCCAACTGGAGTTGAAACCCTCATGTGTACGCCACTGATTCTACGGTAAGCTCATAGGGTAAATTAACAAGTTACATCTCCACAAGATCATTACCGTTTAGCCATTTATAATCCATATTTTCATTCCCTCATTTCATCACAATGTGCATGATATTCAGACGGGAATGACATCAATTACAATCTTCTGCAGCTACATCCGCAAAACAGGAAACATTTAAGGAACTCGAAATCCAATCAAAACAAATATCCAGTTATCCAGGAATTTTAAGTTACAAAATTTCGTGAATGAAGCAAAGTGGTGGCAAAATAAAAATGAAGACGACGAATAAAAATCTAAAAGTGAAATGGAATTATAGATATTTTGGAACATGATCAACTTTTCCTCCCTGCTGTAAACGAAATCCGAGCTGACATTGCCAGCTACCACCAGTGTTGCCAACATTTTAGTAAGTTTTCCCACCAGAGCACAACTGAATCATAAGAATACTACTAGCATGGTTAAAAGCCACTGGAAATCCCTCTAGACATAGAAATGAAAACAAAAATGGTAAATTCCTGCAACAGATTATTTTTTATTTCAATTATAGTGTAAACATCAAAGTGTGTACAGTCACCAGCATTATATGGACACCTAACTGCTATAATTCCATTCGTCCCTATCCGGTACAAACACGTGCACAAATGCAACCCAACTTACACATAACATTTCTCGCCAACGAAAAAAAAAATGAAATGAAATCTGTAAGTTTTACGTCCCACGGTTATGCCGGTTAGGCTAAAGGAGACGGTGATAATGAGAGATGAGTGAAATGGTGGAATGAAGAAAGTGGGAGGAAACGGGAGAACCCCGAGAAAACCCACGAGCACGGTGTTTGTCCACCACAAAGTTCACTTGGTGGGGGCTGGGATCGAACCCGGGACCCCAAGCACCAGATCGCCAACGAAACAGTTTCTTAGGTGAGTTAGTCATTATTTTCTTCATCTAGTCAAAAACAGCTTTCAGAGACCTTCCTCAATGAGGATAATATTTCGAAACGTTCCTCAAGTTAAGGCTGTCTCACCGATTGATCCCGATTTACCTTACAATGTTTCCTCAGCGTAACTTTTACCGTAGAAGGTCAAAAGATGGCAGACGATGAAGTGAAAGGTATCTAATTTTATATGGTTTTATCAAAACATGAAACAGGGAAATCTACAACATGATTCTTACTAGCTATGGAAAATCTGAATGCAGGAATGGAATGAAATTCCTATCTTTATGTTCCAATGTAGTTTGTTGCATTGGAAATTACGATGTCGAGTGATAATTCATAATGTTCGCGTTCCAACAGAATAGAACCGGTGGTGCCGGCACAGCTTTTCATAGGGAAAGTACACTTTAAAAATCAGTCGAATATAACCCAAACAACCTTCTGTGTTACAAACTGAATGAATCAAACCCATGCGTATCCACAAAAACGGGAACCACATTGAGCATACATTGTAAACACAGTGGTTTCCAACCTTCTTTACCTACCTGCCCCCTTCGTTAAACTTATACATATTTTACGCCTCCCCTCCTTGCCCGTCGCCGCTTAGACCCCTTTTGCGTTTTCAGATGCAGTATTGAATTCTCAAATTTTCAATAATAATAATAATAATAATAATAATAATAATAATAATAATAATAATAATAATAATAATAATAATAATAATAATAATAATAATTAATAATAATAATAATAATAATAATAATAATAATAATAATAATAATAAATTTAATTCCAGCAAAACTTCTACAAACGAATGTATATAACAACATTCGTAATACGTATTTGTAAGTAACTGAAATGCCCATTCTTCACGTGGGGAACATATGTTTAACAAAAATATTTGAACTTCTTTCCTCCCTTAGACTACACATTTCCATAGAAGTGTAATGATAAAATCCCATGAGATACTCTATTTTTGCGCGTTTTAACTTCTCCCCCTAGGACGCGCCCTCTAAATCAAAATAAGAGCATAAGACTCAGCTTAAGGAACGTACTAACCAGAGATGACGTGGGTCAATGAAAACTTGACTCATGACCCACTGACCCATCGCACATAGTGATCCACTCTGACCCCTCCATAAAGCACTTTGATCCACTCTGACCCACTCTGACCTACCAAAATTCATCGTCATCAACTCTGACTCATTATCCACACACCCCTCTCCACTGACTAAAGAGTTTACACTTGTGTGAAGATATGTGTATTTGGACACACAACGAAACGTTTTATTTCGGACTTTGGGACATTTTATTTCAAAATTCATTACAGTGAAAAGCATAATCGTTCATTTAATGTTGAATCACTTTTCGATTTTTTTTCTAAGTTCATTTGCTTTTCCTACTAGGAAGTTTTCTTGCTGTCTGTCATTTCTTTCTTATACATGTAATTTCACATTCAATAAAAACGACAAATTGTTTCCCTATCAGCATTCCTATCACACCTCAACTTTGGTTAATCTATGAGCACGCACTCTTCATCGAAACTGAAGAAATAGTCAACGACCCAGGATATTAACCCGGAAGGGACATCGAACAAAAACCTTTGAGAGACTTTTGGAAGACGTAGTCCGAATCGTATGAGAGACGAGTCAACATGTAGGAGCAAAAACCACGATTTCGAGTTTACAAGAAGTTCACCTTGCTCTGATTTAGAAAGCGCTTTGCCTTAGAAAATGTTGTAGCTATCAGTTGCGATGAATAATCCGTTAAAGAGTTATTTCGACTTTGATTAGATTTACTGTGTTCGCAACGTTGGTTTTCCTACCCGGGTTTCGCAGACTCTTAACACATGACTACCTGGACGCTCAGATGACCAGAGAGAAGGATGGGCGGACATCAATCCACTGGGAGAATCATCGAGAAGACAACGCCAAGATTTACAAGTAAGTGCAAGTAGATTAACCAGTCCTAAAAGTTACTCCCTTCTCACCCCTTTCAAGCCCTTCGACATCACAATCTGTTTCTTTTGTATATGTTTGATTTTATTTATATGCAACCCAGGTCAGATCCTGTACTTTACGCTCTACCGAATTCAATGTTTATAAAATCCTGGGCGCAACTTGTCATAAAAGGATATCCTTTGTCTGTGCCTCGAAGGTGGCGTCAGATCGACTGATTAGTTCTGTCGTCGTTGGTGTGGAGGCGCTACTGTTCCCGAAATTTCCAGTTTGCCGCGGAGTTTGCGGTCTATATATCCTTTGTCTGTGATTAGCGCATTATCTGAGATTTCAGACTGACAAGAGGCGACTGCACATGGCGGAGATGTGGTTTTAACTTGTGTGGATGCACACATATCTGTAACCCTTGGTTTTTCTTATCTAGCTGAACATAATTAAGATTTATTTTTGCATTAGTTTGTGCGCCGCCCACCGTTAGAATTTGCTGCAATTCTATTTGTTTTACCACCCTCTCAATTTGTTGTGTTCTTTTGTTTTTTATGTGCACGTTTAGACATACTATTTAGAGGTATTTAGAGAAAATGATGAATTCTGGTATTATGGCACAAACTCTCTAGATTCGATTTGCGCCCCACATTTTTTCACGCCAAGTATGGGGAAGACGTTATTCGTTTTTTGAGTATTTTGAATCTTACTGCGTCATTTATGAGTTCAATGCAGTGAAGAAGCGTCATTTACTTCCATATCTATTACGGGACGGGGCCTTGGCGGGGTTTTTAGCATTAACTAGGACAGACGAATTTATGAACTTGTGTGTAGACATAAAGAGATGTATGGGGTTACATAATTTGGAGGTTTTGTAGTTAAGAAGGTTACGGAACACACCATTCGATCTAGAGGTCACAAAGAAGGGGAACCCACTATGACATATATTTATGACAAGCTAGATCTAATGCTTACTTTCGATAAAGCTATGCCAATATAACAACAAATTAATTTTCTAGTTGAAGGATTATTGCCTCAGTACTTTAAACTCATATGCAATAAGTCGTTTTCATCGGTTGATGCGTTGTGCGAATTTTTATTATAAGGCTGTGAAATTATCACTAATCGGAGTTTGAATTTCTACGGTCAACCGCTCAAGCACCGCTCTGTTACAACACCGGTGGATCTGACTTTTACGATATAAAATGGAAATGAAATCTTTAATTTTAGCGTCCCACGGTTATGCCGGTTAGGCTAAAGGAGACGGTGATAATGAGACATGAGTGAAATGGTGGAATGAAGATAGTGGGAGAAAACGGGAGAACCCCGAGAAAACCCACGAGCACGGGATATAAAATGGTGAAGTGTTTGTCATGGGCCACATTACAATGAATTTTAATTTAATTATCACATATAATTATTTCCTTGTTCAATTACAGATACTTTTCAGTGGAAAATAGGAAGATATTTAAAAGTCTCAAAACAAGATATAGTAGATCAACATAAAAAAAAGCCTAAAATTTTCCATATAATTAAGCATACTCTACAAACTTAATGTATGCTCCATGTAATTAAGCTTACAGTACAAATTTTGTATATTTTTCTCACAGCTTTATGCCTTGATTACCTTGTGCTTTAAACGCACCATATAATAAACATAAGCTACAGCAATTATTATAATAGCAGTGGATATATAATGGGAAGCACTGTATTTTTGTTTCTCAATTTGTTTCTCAACTAATATTGACAGTTTTTGATTATTTTTACTAACCAAACCATTACTAATTTCCCATATATAGAAAGTGACCCTCGTATAAAAGAGAATTTCTTAAAATGCTAGGACACATTTTATTTATTTAAAGAGTTAATATACTGAATTTCAGCGCCCTAAGTTTAACGACTTGTGAGATACTCAATTTTTCGCAAAAATTCGGACTCCCACTCCCTCTTAGGATATGTATTATAATGAAAACAATGTCATAACATCCTAGTTGGGATTGAGACCTAACTATATATCAAAAGTAATTTCATTTGACTTTGCAATTTGGCCGTCATGATCAGGCATACAGCAATTACACTCAATTTTTTATATAATAATTCATATATTACAGTTGATTAAAAATACATTTTTCCAGTAGTCAGCTCCTTTAAAAAAATCAGGCTGTATCCCGAAAGCCAAGTAGAAAGTCCTATTGTTATTATTACTATTACAAATATGAATATCCAAAAGTGCTGGAAGTTGTTTTTTCACTTAGATATACTCATCTGAGGTAAATAAATTGAGACAAATGAAAAATGAAGAAAAATGGAGACCTTGAAAGTAAAACGTAGACAAATTTACCAGTAATTAGAAGATGCTGTCTACAATGCACTGAGCAGAGTAGGTCGGTGGGTCAGAGTGGGTCACGGTGGATGGTGGGTCGCAGAGGGTCACGTCCTGTTGACCCACGATCCACTGACACACTCACAAATCTTGACCCACTGACTCACTCCACCTGTGGTACTAACTACATTCCAAACATCATTTGAAACGGGACAGTTGTTTTCCCGTGATGCAACAACAAACAACAGACAACGTCAATATAAATGTCGTGAAAACAAAACAATTATAGAAAGCCCTTTTTAGAACCGGCATTTTGGAAACGTTAGAACATCTCATCATCATTTTTAATGACTATTTTACTTACCAAGTTTCATCGTCCTAAGTTGAAAGGCTAGCGAGACACTATTCCTGGCTGAAATTTTGACCCCTCGCATCCTTAGGATACGCTTTTGAATCAAAGTGAGATTACAAAATCTTAGATTGGGATAGGTATTAACTTGTATGTTCCCAAATTCATTTCAAGCCGTTTTCCTGTAATGCGATCACAAACATCAGAACACGTCGCTTTCAATGTGACGAAAAAGATACATATAATGACCCTTCCCATTTAAAAGCGAGAGAGGCCGTGCTGGCTCAGTGGTAGAGTGTTCAACTGTGGTGCGTGGGGTTCCTGGTTCGTTCGCGCCAAGTAGACTTTGTGGTGGACAAACACCGTGTGCGTGGATTTTTTCGGAGTTCTCCCGTTTCCTCCCAGTTCATTCATTTTATCATTGCATTCATTTGTCATCACCAATATATCCTTTAGCTTAGCCTGTATAATCGTGGGACGTAAAACCGAAAGATTTACGAGAATTTTCAGAAACGCTGAGATATGCATGTGTCTGTTTGCTTTTAATGAGGAGATCGTATACTGAGTTTCATCTTTGTATGCTTCACACGCTCACGAGATACTCAATTCTTCGCATAAATTATATCACCTGCTACCCCCAAAGAATATGTATTTTAATCGAAAGCAATATAATAAAAAGCTACCTCGAGATAGATGGTAGCCATGTTCAAAAATTCATTTCAAATAATTAAGCCGTTTAGCCGTCATTAGATAACACACGAAAATAGTTTCATTTTTATACACTGGTGTGCAAACTTTAAGACAAAGTAAATTTTGCATATTGTGACAGTTCCATGTAGCATAGATTGGTGAAACTTTAACCATACATGAAAGTATGGTACGGGAAACAACAGAATAAAAATATGTGATTAGAAGAACAAAATTGCAATACAGAGGCGCTAACTTACACTGAAAATTTGCGACTAATAATGTCCGCTGACATTATAAGAGTGAAATGGCTCTTAAAACGGTGTGTTATCACAATAGGCAGCGATGCATGTTCTGCAATCCACGCTGCTGACTAAAGTTGGTAATAGTTGTTGCAGTATGAAATTCCATTTTTCCATCAACACTTTACAGCTCTCTCGTCCCTTTCATTCAACTGCTTTGTGTCAGGAGAGCAGAATCATTTATCGCTACGGTTATGGTGGCGTTATGCTATGCAACATCTTACTTCCTGTGCGCATGTGGAAGACCTCTGGTAATATATTGCCAGGCTTTCATTCATTTTCATCAACTACGTAATGTATTATGTTATTTTATCTATCCCATCCTAAAATTTTGCACACCAGTGTATATTGTAATAGCTGAAAAGCACGTTTCTTACGCGAGGTGAGAATAAATTTACGGATAGTATAATGAACCCTCTTCACCCCTTAGAATGCGCATTTCAATAACAGTATAATAATAAAAAAAAAGGCATTAAAGAGACGCTATTTTGGCCAAAGCTTTGAACCGTCGTTCAACCGTCTTCCCATCACGCGATCACAAACAACAGACAACGTCGATTTTTGGCGAAAACAACTATAGAATTTGTCCCCTTCTGCCCTTGAAAACGGCTCGCAAGATACTCAATTATTGGCTGAAATTTTGATCTCTGTGCCCCTCTTTGGATACGCTCTTCAAGCAGTCACATAATAAAACCAAGATTGAGATAGGTAGTAACTACGTTAGTATATTCATTTCAAACTGTTCTGCCATTTTTGCACGATACGATCACAAATAACAGACGGCATCGCGAAAAGATATAATAATAAAATGTCTCTCTTTATTACGAAAATTTTCAAAAATACTGGGGCACGTTTTCATTTTTAATGAGAAGTTTTAAATACCGAGTTTGATCTTCCTAACATAAAAGACTTGTGCAAAATTTATTACTATTACTATTATTATTAGTAGTAGTAGTAGTGGAAAATGGATCGATCTGGGCCAACATAGAACAGCATCAGACAACTCACAAGCCCCTGGGAAACTGACCACCGTACACACCGTAAGCCCACGGTCTTTTACGACCTCCATTTTAGGGGTGAATTTATTTCCTTTTAGGAGCACTTTTTAGGGGGTGTATTCGTTCTCTTTTATGAGCACATTTTAAGGGGTGAACTCGTTCCCTTTTATGAGCATATTTTTCAACCCCTATTTTAACAGAGCAGAAATTACACTGAGACTATGAACACACAACAGAACAGATAATACATAAGACTCGTTCCCTTTTATGAACACTCTTTCAGGGGTGATCTCGTTCCCTTTTATGAGCATATTTTCCAACCCCTACGAACACATAACAGAAGAGCAGATAACACATAAGACTCGTTCTCTTTTATGAGCACTTTTTCAACATAGCAGACAATGAACATAGCAAAGGGGTACGAACACATAACATAACAAGGGTGTACTCGTTCCCTTTTATGAACATATTTTTTCAACCCTTATTTTAACATAGCAGAAATTACAGTGAGAACACACAGCAGAGCATAAGACTACGTAACACATAACAACCTCCATTTTAGGGGTGGCCTCGTTCTTTTTTATGAGCATATTTTCCAACCCCTACGAACACATAGCAGAGGTGTATTCGTTTTCAACCCCTTAGCATAAGACTATGTAACATAACAGTTACTAACACATAGCAGAGCAGATAATAAACACAACATCCTCCATTTTAGGGGTGTATTCATTCCCTTTTATTAGCACTTTGTAGGGATGAACTCGTTTTTCAACCCCTATTTTAACACATCAGAAATTACACTGGAACAATAAACACACAGCAGAACAGATAATACATAGCACAGCTAATAAAAGAGCATGGCTTATTTTCCAACCCCTATTTTAACATAGCAGAAATTACAGCAGAGCATAAGACTACGTAACACAAAACAACCTCCATTTTAGGGGTGGACTCGTTTTCTTTTATGATTACTTTTCCAACCCCTATTTTACCATAGCAGAAATTACATAAGATTTTTTCAACCCCTATTTTAAGACAATGAATACCTATGTAACATAGCGATTCGATACGCTCTTTGAACCGATTTGGATGAAACTCGGCATATGGGGGTTTTCGGACATGCTGATTACGAATATCATACTTACTTTTACCTGGGTCGTGGGATACGCCCTTTGTATGACACTTAAAACCCAATCACTCGTAAACGAAGCAACATATTGAGGTGGTGTTTCCACATTTAGTAATTGGTCATCAGGTACCACAAGTTCCAAAATAATGTCCATCGAGGTCAAAGGTCAAAATACTTAAAACCTAATAACTCGAAAACGAAGCAACGTATTGAGGTGCTGTTTCCAAATTTAGTAATACGTCATCAACTATTACATGTTCCAAAAGTACTCACTATCGAGGTCAAAGGTCAAAATACTTAAAACCTAATAACTCGAAAATGGATCCACATATTGAGGTGCCGTTCCCACATTTAGTAATTGGTTATCAACTACTACAAGTTCCAAAATAATGACCCTCTAGGTCAAAGGTCAAATATTTAAACGCAAATAACCCTCAAACAGAGCAACGTATTGAGGTGCTGTTTCCAAATCTAGTAATACGTCATCAACTATTACATGTTCCAAAATAGTGACCATCGAGGTCAAAGGTCAACATACTTAAAACCTAATAACCCGAAAACTGAGCCACATATTTAGGTGCTGTTTTCAAATCTAGTAACTGGTCATCAACTACTACAAGTTCCAAAATAATGATCATCGAGGTCAAAGGTCAACATACTTAAAACCTAATAACACGAAAACTGAGCTACATATTGAGATGCTGTTTCCACATTTAGTAATCGGTCACCAACTACTACAAGTTCCAAAATACTGATCATCGAGGTCAAAGGTCAACATACTTAAAAACTAATGAATCGAAAACTGAGCAAAATATTGAGGTGCTGTTTCCACATTTAGTAATCGGTCACCAAAGACCACATGTCTCAAAAGTGTCAACCATCGAGGTCAAACTCGAAAACGGAGCGAAATATTGAGGTGGTGTTTCCACATTTAGTAATAGTTCATCAATCACTGCAAGTTCCAAAATAATGACCATCGAGAGCTTGTAAACGGAGCAACGGATAAATTTTGTACAAAGCAGAAAAAGTGAAGGAGGAATAAATTTGAGTGGCCTATTGAATTTTGTACCAACGAGAAATGCCATTTTAACTAGCTGAGAATTATATGTCTTCTTGTACTAATTAAATAAACGAAGGAATATTGTACCAATAAGAAATGTCATTTTTTCTAGACCATGTTCTAATATTTAAACAAACGAAGGGGTGAATTTGAGTGACCTATTCAATTTTGCACCAACGAGAAATAACTGCGTATTTTGAATCGTTTTGTACTATTTAAAGAACAAACAATCGGATAAGTTTAACCGGCTCAGAAGTTCAATACTATTTTGTGCTCGTGAGTGAGCTTTCCAATTTTGTAGCAAGAAGGACCATTTTTTTAAAAACTAACTCAGAATTTCATTTCATTTTTGTAATACTCAAATTTGGATGAAGTGTTTAGTTTTGTACGAACCAGAAAAATTTGATTGGATTATTTCCTTAAGTACCAACTGGAAAAAGTGAAGGGCCATTATTCAAATAAACGAAGGAATAGAGTATTTAGTTTTTGTACCAACTAGAAAAAAAGAAGTGAAGTATGAATAAAATTTAGGTGGACTATTTTCTTTTGTACCAACTGGAATGTTCTATTTTTGTATCAATTAGAAAAAAAACGAAGAGCCATTTTAACAAGTTCATAATTTCTGTAACGAAAGAATAATTTCGATGTTCTACTTTTTATACCAACGAGAAAAAATGAACTAGCTGAATATTTAAATATACGAAAGAATAAATTTAAGTGACCTATTCAATTTTGTACCAATGAGAAATGGCTAAGCAAAAGGCGAAGAAGGACTATTTTATATAATTTTACTACTCAAATAAACAATGAAGTATTTAGTTTTGTACCACCAAGAAAAAAAAGAAATTGCACCATTTTGGAGTATTCAAATAAACAAAGGAATAAATTTGGGTGACTTATAATTTGTGTCAACTCTAAAATCAATTAAACGAAGTAATGCATTTGAGTGAGCTATTTAATTTGAAAAACCGAAGTTGAGTATTTTATACCATTTTGTATTATTTCAACAAACAAAGGAATAAGCAAAAAAAGGATCATTTTATATCATTTTAAACTAGTCTAATAAACGAAGGCATAAATATGAGTGAGCTATTTAATTTTGTAGCAACCAAAGGATTTTCACGAAAGAACAAAATTGTACTAATCAGAAAAAGCGAAGAAGACCCATTTTAACTAACTGAGAATTTCTGTACCTTTTTGTACTATTTAAACAAACGATGGGATAAATTTGAGTGACCTGTTTTTTGTACTAACCAGAAAAATCGAAGAAGGTCCAATTTAGCTAACTCAGAATTTATATACCTTTATACTAGCTCAATGAACGAAAGAACAAATTTGGGTGTTCTACTTTTTTATACCAAACAAGGAAGAACCATTTTAACTTGCTGAGTATTTTATACCATTTTGTACTACTCAAATAAACGAAAGAAAAAGCGAAAAAAGACCTTTTTAACTAGCGCAGAATTTCTGTAACGCAAAAATTAATTTGGATGGAGTAACAAGAAAGAAAGCAAAGATATGCCATATTAACTATTTAAATAAACGAAGGGATAAATTTAAGTGATCTATTCCATTTTGTACCAAGGAGAAATGTCATTAACTTAGAATTTCTAGTGCATGTTGTATTATTTAAACAAAACGAAGGGCTAAATTTGAGAAAGCGAACATGAACCATTTTACTCAAATTTGGATGGAGTATTTAGCTTTGTATGAAACAAAAAAATAAGCAAAGAAGAACCATTTTAACTAACTCAGATCTATATACCATTTTGTACCAATCAGAAGAAAATCAAAGAAGGATCATTTTAACTAGCCAAGCAGAAAAAAGGAAAGTATTAACACTTTGTACTAACCAGAAAAGGAGAAGAAGGATCAGCATTCTATACTTTTTGTGCCATTTATTGGGGTGTCCTATTTCTTTTTTTACCAACGAGAACCATTTTTAACTGACTTAGAATTTTATACCTTTTTGAAAAATTTGTATCAAATCGAAAAAAGCAAGGAAATACCATTTTAAATAGCTCAGCATGTTATAGCTTTTTGTGTTTTTGGTCTACCCAATTTCTTGACCATGTTGTACTATTTAAACAAACAAAGGAATAAATTGGTGTGACCTATTCACTTTTGTTACAAGCAGAAAAAAGGAAAGAATAAATTTGAGTGGCTTAAGCAAAGAAGGTCAATGGTAACTAGCCTTTTTGTGCTATTAAATTTGAGTGACCTATTGAAGAATGAATAAATTTTGTTTGTAATTAAAAAAGCGGAGAAGGTCTACTTTCTGTACCAACCATAGAAAAACAAATTTGTTTGACCTATTCACTTTTATAGCAAGCAGAAAAAGCACGAAAAAAAGGGAAGAAGGTTCATTATAACAAGCTAGGTATTTTTATACCATTTTGTATTACGGGTGGTCTATTTCATTTGTGTAACAATCAGAAGAAAAGCTCAGAATGTTATACCTTTGTGATGTTACATTTTGTATTATTTTTGTGTCATCCAGAGAACAATTTACATTGCCTCTCGCGTCACTAAGTAAGGCTTATAAAATATTTCAACGTAAGATTTAACAAATCAGAATTGCGTCATAATTGTGTAGAACAGACTCCATAGTAATTTGCGTACTAAAGAAAAAAAGAAGAAAGAGCATACTTGACCATTTTGAATCACAGCAGAAGAAGAGATCATATCAAAGTAAGAAAAGTTTTCAAAGTTCCATGTTGCTGCGGATATTTAACATTTGTCTGCTAGTATAGTGAGGGTCCTAAGGTATTGCCTATTGCTCGAGGATTCAATTATTTTTAGACTTTCCTTCCTCGTCTAAGTCAAAAAGACAAATATATATTTTTGCATTTATGTATTTTATTATAATGGAATATAAGTTTATGGAGTATATTTGGAAAATAATAGGACATACACCATGATGTTATATTGCCTTGAAATATATTATTAAACACGGAGAATGCATAGAATGTTTTTATTGTAGATATATAAAATTATTTATTTGATTGGTTTTTGCTGAAGAGCAGAAAAATGACTAGCATAGAAATTGTTTATGTTTCACCTAGAGAAAAAGAAATTCAGCGTGAAAACGAGAAACCTATACTGTTAATTCACCCGTCTGACCCCGATTTGCCAGATGAATTACGTGATAAAGTGAGAATCATATATCCAACACAAGAACTAGAAGAAGTGTATTATTTTAGACGCTATAATAGATATAATGATGAAATACTCCCGGAAAGTGATGATGACAGTGTTTCAAATATTACCTGTTTTGAAGTGGAAGCTAATGAGTGCGGGTGTACTAGTGAAAGTATTAGTCATACATGTGTTATACAATTATTTAATGAGTATACACCAAATTCAGTATTATGTGAAGCATGTTCTAAACATAATGAGAATGAAAAAGATCACAACTGTTTGCTGCAGTATGATTACGAATTATTGCAAAAGGTGTGGACGATCTTAATTAAATGTGAAATGAGAGAGAAAATCTATAAACTTTATATAAAGAAGCATTTTAAAGGTTGTAATATTAAGAACACTTATACTTTGGAGAAAAAAAATAATCTGGTATATGAATACATTACAGAGTGTGATTACTATATCAACAAAATAGTAGAATGTAAATGAACACTGAGACATTGTAGCATATGCATTTGATTGTGTATGAATAGAAGAACTTGAACTGTTAAATGGATCAATTTGTAATGTTGTAATATTAAGAATTTAATAGATTACAAACATTGGACTCTGGCAATTGAATTTTCAGTGAGAGTCAATTTAAATTGTTCTCTGGATGACACAAAAATAATACAAAATGTAACATCACAAAGGTATAACATTCTGAGCTTTTCTTCTGATTGTTACACAAATGAAATAGACCACCCGTAATACAAAATGGTATAAAAATACCTAGCTTATTATAATGAACCTTCTTCCCTTTTTTTCGTGCTTTTTCTGCTTGCTATAAAAGTGAATAGGTCAAACAAATTTGTTTTTCTATGGTTGGTACAGAAAGTAGACCTTCTCCGCTTTTTTAATTACAAACAAAATTTATTCATTCTTCAATAGGTCACTCAAATTTAATAGCACAAAAAGGCTAGTTACCATTGACCTTCTTTGCTTAAGCCACTCAAATTTATTCTTTCCTTTTTTCTGCTTGTAACAAAAGTGAATAGGTCACACCAATTTATTCCTTTGTTTGTTTAAATAGTACAACATGGTCAAGAAATTGGGTAGACCAAAAACACAAAAAGCTATAACATGCTGAGCTATTTAAAATGGTATTTCCTTGCTTTTTTCGATTTGATACAAATTTTTCAAAAAGGTATAAAATTCTAAGTCAGTTAAAAATGGTTCTCGTTGGTAAAAAAAGAAATAGGACACCCCAATAAATGGCACAAAAAGTATAGAATGCTGATCCTTCTTCTCCTTTTCTGGTTAGTATAAAGTGTTAATACTTTCCTTTTTTCTGCTTGGCTAGTTAAAATGACCCTTCTTTGAGTTTCTTGTGATTGGTCAAAAATAAAATTTCGTTTATTTGGGTAGTACAAAATTGTACAGAAATATTGAACTAGTTAAAACGGATCTTCTTTACTTTTTTTCTGGTTCATACAAAGCTAAATACTCCATCCAAATTTGAGTAAAATGGTTCATGTCCGCTTTCTCAAATTTAGCCCTTCGTTTTGTTTAAATAATACAACATGCACTAGAAATTCTAAGTTAATGGCATTTCTCCTTGGTACAAAATGGAATAGATCACTTAAATTTATCCCTTCGTTTATTTAAATAGTTCATATGGCATATCTTTGCTTTCTTTCTTGTTACTCCATCCAAATTAATTTTTGCGTTACAGAAATTCTGCGCTAGTTAAAAAGGACTCTTCGCTTTTTCTTTCGTTTATTTGAGTAGTACAGAATGGTATAAAATACTCAGCAAGTTAAAATGGTTCTTCTTTGTTTGGTATAAAAAAGTAGAACACCCAAATTTGTTCTTTCGTTCATTGGGCTAGTATAAAGGTATTCGATTTTTCTGGTTAGTACTTTGACCTTCGATTTTTCTGGTTGGTACAAAAAAACAGGCCACTCAAATTTATCCCATCGTTTGTTTAAATAGTACAAAAAGGCACAGAAATTCTCAGTTAGTTAAAATGGGTCTTCTTCACTTTTTTCTGGTTCGTACAAAGCTAAATAGCTCACTCATATTTATGCCTTCGTTTATTAGACTAGTTTAAAATAATATAAAATTCGCAGCTAGTAAAAATGGTCTTTTTTTGCTTTTTCTGGTTAATATAAATTTATTTCTTTGTTTGTTGAAATAATACAAAATGGTATAAAATACTCAGCTAGTTAAAGTTTTTTCAAATTAAATAGCTCACTCAAATGCATTACTTCGTTTAATTGATTTTGTGTTGACACAAATTATAAGTCCTTTGTTTATTTGAATACTCCAAAATGATACAATTTTTTTGTTTTTCTCGGTGATATAAAACTAAATACTCCATTGTTTATTTGAGTAGTAAAATTCTGAGCCAGTTAAAATGCAATTTCTCATGGGTACAAAATTGAATAGGTCACTTAAATTTATTCTTTCGTATATTTGATTAGTACAACATGTATATAAATTCTGAGCTTGTTAAAATGGTCTTTTTTCACTTTTTTCTGATTAATACAAAAATAGAACATTTCAGTAGTTCAAAAGTTACATAAATTCTGAGCTAGTTAAAGTAGCTCTTCTTCTCTTTTCTAGTTGGTACAAAAGAAAATAATCCACCTAATCTTCACTTCTTTTTTTTCTGGTTGGTATTCCTTCGTTTATTGGAGTAGTACAAAATGGTATAAAAGTCTGTTAGTTAAAATGATCCTTCTTCGGTTTTTTTTATTTGATTAGTACAAAATGGCATTTCTTGTTGGTACAAAATTGAATAGGTCATTCAAATGTATCCTTTCGTTTGTTTAAATAGTTAAAATGGCATATCTTTGCTTTTCTTCTGATTGGTACAAAAATAAAATAGACCACTGAAATTTGTTCCCTCTATTATTTGAATAGCACAAAAAGGTATAAAATGACCCTTCTTTGATTTTCTTGTGATTGGTACAAAAATAAAATTTCGTTTATTTGGGTAGTACAAAATTGTATAGAAATATTGAACCTTCTTTATTTTTTTTCTGGTTCATACAAAGATAAATACTCCATCCAAATTTGAGTAAAATGGTCCATGTTCGCTTTCTCAAATGTAGCCCTTCGTTTTGCTTAAATAATACATAGCTAGTTAATATGGCATATCTTTGCTTTCTTTCTTGTTAATCCATTTGAATAGCCCAAAAAGGTACAGAAAGTCTGCGCTAGTTAAAATTGTGTTCCTTTGATTTCTTTCTCATTAATACAAAAGTAAATAAGCCACTCAAATTTATTCCTTCTTCACTTCTCTCTGCTTGGTACAAAACTGAATAGGTCAGACAGGCTTTGTTTAAAGTTATTAAGGCTTAAATATTTGACCATTGACCTCGATAGTCAGCACTTTTGGAACATGTAATAGTTGATGACGTATTACTAGATTTGGAAACAGCACCTCAATACGTTACTCTGTTTAAGAGTTATTTGCGTTTAACTATTTTGACCTTTGACCTCGATGGTCAGTACTTTTTTTAACATGTACTAGTTGATGACCTATTACTAGATTTGGAAACACCACTTCGATATTTGGCTCCGTTTTCGAGGTATTAGGTTTTAAGTATTTTGACCTTTGACCTCGATGGCCACTATTTTGGAACTTGTAGTACCTGATGACCAATTACTAGATTTGGAAACTCTATCTCAATATGTGGCTCCATTTTCGAGTTATTAGGTTTTAAGTATGTTGACCTTTGACCTCGATGACCACTAATTTTGGGACATGTAGTACCTGATTACCTATTGCTAAATGTGGAAACCACCTCAATACGTTGCTTCGTTTTCGAGTTATTGGGTTTTAAGTATTTTGACCTTTGACCTCGATGGTCATTATTTTTGGAACTTGTAGTAGTTGATGACCAATTACTAGATTTGGAAACAGCACTTCAATATGTGGCTCAGTTTTCGTGTTATTAGGTTTTAAGTATGTTGACCTTTGACCTCGATGGTCACTATTTTGGAACTTGCACTAGTTGATGACCTATTACTAGATTTGGAAACAACACCTCAATACGTTGCTTCGTTTTCGAGTTATTGGGTTTTAAGTATTTTGACCTTTGACCTCGATGACCACTAATTTTGGGACATGTAGTACCTGATGACCTATTGCTAAATGTGGAAACACCACCTCAATACGTTGCTTCGTTTTCGAGTTATTGGGTTTTAAGTATTTTGACCTTTGACCTCGATGGTCATTATTTTTGGAACTTGTAGTATTTGATGACCAATTACTAAATGTGGAAAGAGCATCTCAATATGTGGCTCCGTTTCTGAGTTATTAGGTTTTAAGTATTTTGACCTTTGACCTCGATGGTCACTATTTTGGAACTTGCACTAGTTGATGACCTATTACTAGATTTGGAAACAGCACCTCAATACGTTGCTTCGTTTTCGAGTTATTGGGTTTTAAGTATTTTAACCTTTGACCTCGATGGTCACTAATTTTGGGACATGTAGTACCTGATGACCTATTGCTAAATTTGGAAACAGCACCTCAATACGTTGCTTCGTTTACGAGTGATTGGGTTTTTAAGTGTCATACAAAGGGCGTATCCCACATAAACTATAAGACCCAGGTAAAAATAAGTATGATATTCGTAATCAGCATGTCCGAAAACCCCCATATGCCGAGTTTCATCCAAATCGGTTCAAAGAGCGTATCGAATCGCTATGTTACATAGGTATTCATTGTCTTAAAATAGGGGTTGAAAAAAATTTTTTATGTAATTTCTGCTATGGTAAAATAGGGGTTGGAAAAGTAATTATAAAAGAGAACGAGTCCACCCCTAAAATGGAGGTTGTTGTGTGTTACGTCGTCTCAGTGTAATTTCTGCTATGTTCAATTAGGGGTGGAGAAAACGAATACACCTCTGCTATGTGTTCGTAGGGGTTGGAAAATATGCTCATAAAAGAGAACGAGCCCACCCTTAAAATGGAGGTTTTTGTGTGTTACGTAGTCTCAGTGTAATTTCTGCTATGTTAAAATAAGGGTTGGAAAATAAGCCATACTCTTTTATTAGCTGTGCTATGTTAAAATAGGGGTTGGAAAATGTGCTCATAAAAGGGAACGAGATCACCCCTGAAAGAGTGTTCATAAAAGGGAACGAGTCTTATGTATTATCTGCTCTGTTGTGTGTTCATAGTCTCAGTGTAATTTCTGCTATGTTAAAATAGGGGTTGAAAAATATGCTCATAAAAGGGAACGAGTTCACCCCTTAAAATGTGCTCATAAAAGAGAACGAATACACCCCCTAAAAAGTGCTCCTAAAAGGGAATAAATTCACCCCTAAAATGGAGGTCGTAAAAGACCGTGGGCTCACGGTGTACGCTGGTCAATTTCCCAGGGGCTTGTGAGTTGTCTGATGCTGTTCTATGTTGGCCCAGATCGATCCATTTTCCACTATTATTATTATTATTATTATTATTATTATTATTATTAGTAGTAGTAGTAGTAGTAGTAGTAGTAGTAGTAGTAGTAGTAGTAGTAGTAGTAGTAGTAGTAGTAGCAGCAGCAGCAGCAGTAGTATTTTGGATAACTCCCCGCTCCCCCTTAGGATATGCATATTAATTAGTCACGATAAAATCCCAGTTCAAGATAACCTGAAAACTACATGTATATCCAAAAATATATTTTCAATCATTTTAGCCATTTTCTGGTGATTCGATCACAAGCAAGATCTAACCAACTAACTCAATGACCTATAGAACTAGGAGACTGAATGCTGCGTTCATAAAAGCTCTCCGTTGACTTCTGTCCTGGATTCAGTTTTACTTTTATTCCTATTTCTGAGAAATCCATCTTAACATCGTCCTTCCATCTGTACCTAGGTCTTCGTAATGATCGTTTTCCGATTGGATTGCCAGTTAAAATTTTGAAAGCGTTCCTACTTTCTTTCATTTTGGCTATATGCCCTGCCCATCTCAGCCTACTAGACTTGATGACTCTAACAATGGCTGGTAAATCGTATAAATTATGTAATTTCTTGTTCCGAAGTTTCCACCATTCCTCATTTCCGTCCCTCTTGGATACGAATATTCACTTCAGGATTTTATTCTCAAATACTTTGCGTTCTTCCTTCAGAGTAAGCACCATATTTCGCAACCATACAGTACGACAGGGTTGATTAACGTTTCATATATTTTAAACTTTAAATTCCTCGCCAGAATTCGCGAAGACAAAATATTTTCAACTGAATATACACGAATTCTCTTCTTTCAATCGAGAGGGCGCGGTGGCTCAGTGGTAGAGCGTTCACCTCCGGTGCTTGGAATCCCAGCTCGCGCCGTGTGGACTTTGTGGTGGACAAACACCGTGATCGTGGGTTTTCTCGGGGTTCTTCCGTTTCCTCTTACTTTCTTCATTTCACTAATCTCTCATCATCACCGTCTCCTTTAGCCTAAGCGGCATAAGCGTGGGACGTAAAACTTAAAGATTTCATTTCATTTTTTTTCTTCTTTCAATCGACATTTAATTTATTCATGGGTTTGGTTTTGTTCTGTTACTAATGACACTAGATAGCTGAAAGTATCCACTTTTCGAAAGTATTATTTGATATATTTTGACGTATCCATAATTTGCAGTATTACGATCATGGCGAATTTCCATGTATTTAATTATATCTGCATTTACTTCTAAACCAATGTCCCTGCAAGCGTTTAATAAGATCTCTGCATTTCTTTCTATTGTTCTCCTATCCTCCCCTATTAAATTTACATCATCAGCATACGCCATAACCTGGTGAACACCATTCAATTCTAGTCCTTAGTTGCTAACTTCGATTTTCCTTATGGCGTACTCCAGAACAAAGTTAAATAATAATGGCGACAACGCATCTCCTTGTTTCAGGCCATTCTCGACGTGAAAGCTCGTGGACAAGTATTTTCCTATTCGGATCTCACTTTTAGATTAATTTAAATACATCTTATATGATCTAACTAGTATTTTCTGTATTCCAAATTCTGTATGAAGGTTGTACATTGTTTCCTTCCTAACCAAGTCATACGCCTTCCTGAAATCTGTAAATAATTGATGTACCGGGCATGCACGTAGGGTTTCGTGAAAGGGGGAGGGGGGTCCATGACATGAAATACTGTGGTCATCACACCAGGGGTTCGATCATTCTAAACTATTTTGCTGAAACATATATTGGTTCGTATAGCCAGGATTTCGTAACGGGGGAGGGGGGGGGAGGTGACATGAAATTCTGAAGGCCCAGGAGCTTAATTAATCTATAACTATCAACACATATTGGTTTGTTAGGACAAGAAAATGAGGATATGCTGGTATTTTAATAAAAATGAAACTATGAAGAAATCTCGAGTAAAATAAAAAAAAAAACGTATTGAAAAAGATTTTACAATATTTACGTCCTTCCTCTGCTTTTTCAAATACAGTAGAGCGTCGATTATCCGAACGTCGGTCAACCGAACGACCGCTTAACCAAAATGTGTACTCGCTCGCACCTGTTACTCTCCCACCCTACCGTCCATCATCCCCCTCACTCCCAAACCAAGTTTCCCACAGTAGTCGCCGCACTGAGCCACCGCTGGCGGAACATTGCTTCTAATGGAGCCTTCATAAGGCGCTGCTGACCGGCCAAGCCGCCAGTCGCTGTGTTTCAACAATCAGCACACTTCTGTCGGTTTGACACTGGCTGTAGAAGTAGCGGCAGTATCAAAGCTGTTCACAGCAACAGCTGCGCCAGCTTAGAGTTGAGGCGTGCCGCTCCGTGCAGTTTGAAGAATTGCGCGCCCCCAAGAAGAGCTTCTCACGGTGCAAACAGTAACCTTCTGTTCTCTGTTACGACCACTTGTGTGCTGCTGCGTGAAGAAATTTACTGTACAGTACTTCTTTTTGGCAAATAAACATGTACAGTTCGATTATCCGAACAAACCAATTTTCCGAACACCCATGTCCCCCAATTACTTCGGATAATCGACGCTCTACTGTATAACAATTTTCCTTTCATTATTACCTCAACTATTATAAAAAGTACATATTCACTATTATAAAAAATACATACTCAATAATGTCTTTTAAACTATTTTACATTATCTGCGTTCCTTTCCCTGTTGAATCAAATGCTAACAAAACTTTCTTTTCTACATAAATTTTTGTTTTTATTATTCCGTCAACTACTGTCTGCTCCAAATGACAGGTGAAAGGAGCAGTAGAAAATTGTTCTTGAAATAACATGTTTGATACTGCAAGGGTGATGACGAAAAATTATGATACAAAATGTCCACGCACTATGCTTTCGGAAGCTTAAAATCTCTCTGACTAGTAACAGAAATTCTGAGAATTCCGTAACTTTTCTAGAAATTTCAAATTCCCTTACTCTTCCAGGATATCTCGCTCACCTCGCCACCATGTACTGCAAGTAATACAAATCTCCTCATAAGAAAAAGTAACCAAAAGTTTTTTTTATTTATTTTTAACGCTGATCTTTTTTCTCGTTTCATTTTGTTTCATCCTTCCTTAATTTTTTTTTTATTTCTGGTCTTAAAGGGGGAAGTCCGGACCCCCGCCCGCATTGACTACGTGCCTGTACCGGGGAATTGTATTCCAATTTCTTTTAGAGTATTTATCGAAGAGTAAATATTTGGTCGATAATTTATCGATTTCGCCTTAATCGGCACTGATAATCTCCAATAATTTCACCTACGTATGGATTCAATCTTCCTAGTAGAATGTTTGAGAGGATTTTATAGGATATTGTCAAAAAAGAGTGCCTCGATAATTATTACAATCAGTTTTATCACCTTTCCACATGCGTCTCCTCGTTTCTCCTTGTTCCAGATAACGAGAATGAGTTTGTGCCATCCAGCTAAAGTCAACTCAGAAGGAATTTCGTCTACACCTGGATATTCTTGTATCTTTAATTTCTTTGCAGCAATTTATGTTTCTGTTTGGTTAGGACAGCGTTTCCCAACCGGTGTGCCGCGGCACACTGGTGTGCCGCGAATGGGCCGCTGGTGTGCCGCAAGGAAATCGAAACAAATTATTAATTCTATAAGAAGCAAATTGCAAGACATAGGGGAAAATGTATATTTGTATTTCACATTACTATGAACTTCTACTCCACTATAAATCTACAATTTTAAGTTTCATACTGTGTTACTTTTCTGTACATTTTTAATGTTGAAAAACGTGTTTATCATTGTCATGACCAATATTGCTTCTTTATTGTTGCAGACTATTTCGTAACTTGAAATTTTAACATATCCTTCAATAAATTCAACAAAGCAAACATGCATACAAATTACCTACAATTGTGTTTTAAAAGTATAGGAGATTTGTATATTTGTTTGTTATTTAGTGATCTTCCCTTTTAGTGAAAGGTTAGATACAGTTTTCGAAAGAGAAAGTGGATTTTTAAAACGAGAGTCCTATATTTCATTCCAATTGTTTTTTATTTTAAAATTAGAATGAAAAATAAGCATAATGATTTACCACGGAGGAAAATCAGTGAACCAGCTTCTGTAAGGAACGGAGATGCAGTAATCGCATAAAAATAACCACAGTATTTTATATTTACAAATAATAATATATATATATATATGGGTGTGCCGCGAGAATTCAAGTTACACCTGTAGTGTGCCGCAACATGAAAAAGGTTGGGAAACGCTGGGTTAGGATCTAGAATATACTGTTCTGCTGATGCATTTCCTTCTCCAGGAACATTTAATTTTTGATTGGTCTTAAAGCAAATCGTCCAAGAATTTTTTCATCTGTTCAAAATAGTATTTGATCAGTCAGAACTGTTCCGTCGGCTTTCTTTAATATATAAGCGCGAGGCTGATAGCCTTTCTTAAAACTCGTTGATGCTTTATACATATCACGAATGTTTTTGTTTTTACTATTATCTTCTAATTCATTAATTTAAGCTTTTAAAAAATAGCCATGTCTTTGCTCTAAAAGTTTTGGGAAGTATCCTGCATGATCAACGAAATTTTGTGTAGTTATATCGTTCGGAGTTTTATAGACAATGCGGTTTTGCCTGTTTCTCTTCTCCGCTAGTTTAGTGGCAATTCCTGGTCAAACCATGGTTTGTTCCTGTGTATTTCCGTACGTTCCAAGATTTTAATGCTATCCCTAATTTTAACCTAAGTATCCTCATCTGTAGTGTATTTTGAACCTTCCAATACCGAGAATCTGCTCGACACTTCAATCTTCCCTTCTTACCTGATTTCTCCTCTAATTTCTTTATATTACACCTCTCCATTTTTAGAGGTTGAATATTTCTCTAATCAACTATGCTCTCTCTCTATCTCTACTACCAGGTATGTCACAGTAAGCTCCTCTGAATGACCGAACATCAGTTACGCGTAGACTGTCTTCTTCTGACTACTAAAACGAGATCAATTTGGTTTGTGTTTTTTCCCTCTAGTGGGGGTCAAGTACACTTGCGAATGTTGCGGTACAGGAATATTGTACTCTTCACGATAAGATTTCTGGATGTTTCAAAGTTCACGAGTCTAACGCCGTTGTCATTACTTTCCTTATGTAGACTTTCGATCCCTATAATCGGTTTGAAAAATTCTCTCGACATATCTTCGTATTGAAATCTCCTAATAGAATTTTCATATATGGTATCGCGGGAGTGGGTCAAATACACGTTCTACTTGCTTCGTAAAAATTGTCTTTTATATCGACATCCCTTATCTTCTGTTGGGCATGTACGTTTAGAACAATAATATTTCACCACTTACCCGTAAGAGTAATAAAAGAAAAGTACAAGGTGCATTCAAATTATAACCCCTCTAATTTCTTTTTTCAGACTGGTAACAGATAGAAGCGTGCTGTTTGTTTTAAAAATACGAGAGCACCTGTCAATGCGTGACAGAGATTACAACACTGCATGTCATACAGAACTCTAGCTACAGCGGTGATATTGATGACTGTTTTTGTTACTTAAACGATACTCGTCGTTTTTTCCATTTGCGTGGTGTGACAGTGCTTGAAATTCATCTGTCAGTTGAGTAAGACATGTGAAGATGGTGTTATGGATGTATCTAATTATGCGTTCGTGGATGCAAGAGTTCCAAAGAAGGGGCAGAACGTTGTGTGGCAACTAACTAAGACAATTTCGGCTTCACACAACATGATCGAACGAGTGGAGAAAATTGTTTTGGAAGATCACGGAATAATATCGAACACATCGCCTCCAAATTTGGCATTTCCGTGGATTTGTACACACTGTCGTCAAATCGTGTTGTGCGAGGCCGAGATTTCCTTGGTTTGTGTCACACGAAGAGTTCTGCTTTCTTTGAACTCTCGCACTACGAAACGCACTTTAGATACATCCATGACACCATCATCAGATGTCCCACTCAACTAGCGATGAATTCCAAACGGTGTCACACGACGCAAATTTAGAAAACAATGATTTACATGCTGTTCTTATAATAAAAAACGTCGCCATTTTTACAAGTATCGTATCAAAAATAGTCATCACTCTCACCGCTACTACCAGAGTTCTTTGTGCCATACAATGTTGCTACCTCTGTCACGCATTAACAACGAATACTCGCTAAATTTAAAACGAACAGCGCGTTTCAATCTGTTACCAGTCCTGAGAAAAAAAAATGGAGATGTTATAACGTAAATGCACCTCGTATATCATTAACAAATTAAACCCGTTTAGTTCCTTATATTATTCGTTTGAGAACGAAAAATCCTGTTTGTAGTTGTGATGTTTTTATTTCCTTCCCCGTAAAAGAACGTAAAATTTCCGGACTTCACAGATCCGTTTGCTTCCCACATAACTTCCTGACTCCTACTAGATCCATCCTGTATTTGTCTAACTCATTTTACGGATTTCAACGTGCCTGCTATAAAGACTCTTATATTCCGTGTTCCAAATCTCGTATTTCGTTTAAGATGTGAAACCTCGTATGTCCAATTTGTTAGATTTTCAGGAGACGAAAATGTGTCACTACATTTATTCACAATATTAATATTTCATATCTTCTGAAAGGTGCTTCATCCTTTAAAAATACGCTGACACAGTTGCTCTCATCACAGCACATATGACTATAATACATTGAACTCACCGGTATACGAGGTATCACTTGAAGTTGCCAACAATCGACATGCAAGCAAATGCTGTAATCGATTGTTTCTTAGCAATCGATGTCTTGTGACGCACGAGGATTTGCTAGAACATGGGGTATCGTTTTCTCATCAGTTTGTGCCAAAAACCCAAAATCGCAAAAATTGAACATACGAGGTATCACATTTTAAAGGACGATATCCATTTCACTTTGCTAAGGGTTGTGCCAAGTTATTAGTCCTGGTCTGAGGCATCTGTGAATGTTTCTGAACTTTTTTTTAAACAAAATGAGCTTGTTAGTCACACGTCACTCCCCAAGCTGGAGAACCACCCTTGTCGTCTGTCCGTGATGCTTATTCAATTTATTCACAGCTACTCTCTATATCTAGAGGTCGTCTTCTCAACCCCACAACCTGAGGACTCACCATACCGTGGTGACAGGAACCCACATTACATGGCACCAACAAAATATTTCAAATCATAAATGTAGTTTACTTCTGTCAGTAGCTTGCGCGCCCCTTGCTCACTTTTCACGCTCCTCAAATTGGGAACCATTGTTCTAACGGCGTTCCTAATAAATCTGAATCCTAATGTATGGCACCTTTTGGATCACCGTCTAATTACTGTTTGGTTTACAAACTCCAAATATTTCTAATATTAACGTACGTAAGCTAATGCGCTGACGTAAAGCATCAGTTACCGTTGATTGGTGAAAAAATGAAATCTTTCAGTTAAACGTCCCACATTATGTCCTTTAGGCTAAGGGAGATGATGATTAAAGCAAGTGAATGATGATGGAAGAATTAGTAGAATGAGAAAGTAGGAGGAAACAGAAATACCCTGAGAAAACCCACCGACATGATGATGTCCGCAAAAAAAACTACTTGGGCGGGGATCGAACCAGGGATCCTACACACCAGAGACAAGTGCTCCACCACTGAGCCACCGTGTCCTCTTGGTCGGTTGAAGTTTAGTATCCCTTTCCAGCACCTTGGCTATATGAGATGTAGGTCTATTGTTTAATGTAGAATCCAAACCAAATTTCAAAGCTCTCATGGAGAATTTTATCCGCGACGTGCACCAAAGGCGCGTGTGCTAGCCACTAGACGAGCAGAAAGGACAGCATTAATTACTGTTTGACCTCATACACCTTCGGCGCGGGAGATCCATGGTGGATTCTAGGTAGTGACCCACAAAAAAAGGCAACTCCAACAAATGTCGGGGGAACTGAGCACTTGGACAGCACGTTAAAAAGTTTTCATTTTATTCCATTCAATTGTAACTGTTTGCAAGTTTAATATTCCCGACAGCATATATTGGGGGGGGGGTCAAAATGTGATTGAGGAGAGAAAATCTCATCTTCCCCGGCAATTTTCACCATCCTAAGTAACCAAAATAGTCGGTCAAAGTTGCTTTGTAGTTGATTTGATTTTTCGTGTGTAAAGCAACTTTGGAATACAAGCATTTTACGGTAGCCAAAACTACGGATTTCAAGAAAAGATTTTTTACTTTTAATTCAAGTACAATTTAGGGTTGCTAATTTCGTTGAATTCAATCAACCAATATTTACCGTATGACCAACGTTTATTTTTCGTACTTAAAAAACTAGTTGTAAATTTAGTTATTTTCTGCTGAAAATTGGTTAGTTGAAAGCTACTGCGACAAAGTGGACATCATCAGCCTATTAGCAACCATTGAAGAATGGTGATTCCATCAAAAGTCAATCTCTGGCAAACACTCACTTGCTTTCTTGGGCTGCGAGTGAGTCTCCAATCTCCAATAAGATACACACGCAAAACAAAATGTGTGCGTACGTCTTTTGGAGTTCTCACGCTTCTTCTCACTTTTCTCGTTCCATTGTTCCATTCATTACCATCATCACTGTCTCATTTAGCCTCAGTGCATAATCCTGAGACTTATACTAAAAAGGAAAAAAACAGTTTCATAAAAATCGTGGGAGGTTTTTGCCTCATTATTGGAAATTACAATTCCAAGTAGTGTTGACCACGAGATGAGAAGTATAATTTTTAAATTCGAGACTATACAAGAAACAAGACAATTCTCGTGGGCAGCACTAGTCCAGCCTAGTCTTTGATTTGAAACACTGTTTTGGTGTTACACACAAAAACTATAAATAAGTGATCGTAAATACAATGACACATTTATCAACAGTTAAAGACATGCAAGTTATCACACAGTACCGGCATACCTCAATATATTACGAGCATGCTTTAAAAGTAGATATTTTAATATATTAAATTCGCAAGGTAATTTAATACCATTTGAATACATAGAGAATTCTGAGTATTTAATTTCTTGTAAATAGATTAGATAAAAATCCAAAGTTAAAACCTCGCCATACCGGTATGTCATTACAGGAAATATGCCCCATACAGCTTTCAAATAGAACATATTTGGTCTAGGAATTAATTCGTGCGGTTGGTACGCACACATTGAAGCTGTAGTACAAACACAAAATACATAAATACCTTAAGAAAAATATTGTCCATCGCTAGCCACCACTTTCGCCCATCTGTCAGGCAATGTACGGATTCCGTGGCGAAAGAAGTCCTCATCCTTGGAAGCGATCCAGTCAGAGACCCATGTTTCGATATCTTCTGAAGAAGTAAACCGCTGTCCAATCAAATCGTTGTTCATGCAATCGAACAAGTAGTAGTCCGAAGGAGCAACGTCTGGTGAATACGGCGGGTGGGGTAAAACTTCCCATCCGACATTTTCTAAATAGGTTTTGACCTTTTTTGCGACATGTGGGCGAGCGTTATCATGTTGAACAATAAGTTTATCATGTCTGTTCTCCCATTCTGGTCGTGTTCTGGTCAGAGCTTGCTTCAAACGCATTAATTGTCGTCGATAACGTTCTCCATTCATAGTTTCACCCGGTTGCAGCAGCTCATAGTACACCACACCTTTCATATCCCACCATATGCACAGCATAACCTTTGCACAGTGAATATCTCGTTTTGGTTGTGATGGACCTGGTTCACCTGGTTTCACCCAGGCCTTTTTTAGTTTAGGGTTCTCGTAATGGATCCACTTCTCATCACCCGTAATAATTCGATGCAGAAGCCCCTTTCTGCTCTGTCGTTGAAGCAGCAATTCGCAAATGGTTTTTCGTCTTTCAACGTCTCTGTCTTTCAATTCATGTGAAACCCAATGTGACATCTTTTGAATCATTCCCATGGCTTTCAAGCGTTTGGAGACTGTTGTTTGATCAACGCCTAATGCTGCTGCAAGTTGTTCCTGCGTTTGACACGAATCCTGCTCGAGCAATGCTGTCAATTCTTCGTCTTGAAATTTTTTTGGCTGTCCAGCTCGCTCTTGGTCTTCCAAGCCGAAATCACCACTTCTAAACCGTGCAAACCACTTCTGACACGTTCGCTCAGCTAGAGCATGGTCACCATACACTTCCACCAAAATACGATGACTTTCAGTCGCACTTTTCTGCATGTTAAAGTAATGCAGCAGGACACCCCGCAAAAACACTTAATCAGGCACAAATTGCGCCATGTTCACTTAACTACAAACTGGTGTTGTTGACGCTTTAATCCACTGCCCTATACTACGAACGATACGCGATGACAGGGGTTTGCAACACATGTGTGGATACACGAAACTGTGGGACGCTCCGTTCGTTGCGCCATCTCTTGTCCACCCGCACGAATTAATTCCTAGACCAAATACATTTTGCGAAAATTATCGTGGAACTAATTAATGAGAGGAGGGAATACTATATTTCGTTCTTGGTGGATTTTAATCGCAAGCTCTGGGAATGATCTAAATAGGCCTAACCTAAAGAAACAATGCATTATGTTTTCTTTTTTTAAACGAAATCCGAAAAAACTTCTACTGCTAATTTGTTATATAACCGCTATGTATATATGTACACCTTGTCTCAAAAAGGTTGAGCGCATTCTTTACTGGTGTTTTGAGGCAATAATTTTCTAAGTCCAGCTTCGGGTATCTTCGGGAAAAAGTAAGCCAGGTTCGAACCTCCAAGCCAGCCTTTGCAATCGGGAAAAAGTTTGCAGATGTGTTTTTCTTCTTTTCAATATAATAGGACTTGTTACCAAGTGTTTAAAACAGCAACATTGATTGAAATACTTAATGATACAATATTTCGAAACTTTTTTTTTTAATGTCAGCACATGCTTGTTTGTCATTTAGCTCTCCATACGTAATGGAACATTTAAATACGTTAAAGAATCTTTCCATATGTAAAAGAATGCTCAAAGTTAAGAAATAGAATATAATTATCGCCTGAGTACTAAAATAAAAGTCAAAGTAGAATAGAAACAGCGTTTGTAATGGATATGAATCTCATAATTATCTTGAGATCCGTTATACATCGCTAGAAGCATAGTTCTGGAAGTCCTTGTGCTAGCTCATTGGTAAGCTGTCGGATTTCAAATCATAAGGTTGTGAGTTCGAATCCCGTCTAGGTTCACCTTTTTTTAAAATTATATTTTCCGCAATGCATGAAAAATTATATAAAATAATTACATTAGAATACATAAGTTGTGTATATATAACATAATCATTGCAGAACATAGTAATTATTATGTTTAAAATATAACATCTGAGATAATTTTCACAGTAGGTCGGTATTATATATGAGGATGTAAATACAAGTTAAGAAACTCGTTCAATAGCAATAAATAAATCATGTAGTGTATTTATTTGCAGCTATTTGTCATATAGAGTTTTAATTCTCAACATTCATAATACAGAATGCCATTTATGTTCTTGAAAAGGTATTCGATGCATAAACAGAAGGTATAAACAGAGAATCCAAAGTCGGAACGCTCGCAAAAAAAATTCATGAACCCCAAAGGTCACGTGAGCAGACTGGAATTGTCCTTATGAAGCATGCCACAGCAGAAAGTCTTTACATAGATTTTCAATTCAATTCCTGATATATGTGGAAGTGGTGATGCCTTGAGTCGCCCTCTCTCGCTCGCTCGCTCGCTCACTCTCTATTTATACAGAATATAAAAGTGGATTTATGTGTGCATTTCAACATAATTCTGATATATCTAGAGCAATTTTAACTATATTTCTTACAGTCTGGAAAAAGAGTACTGTCGGGATACATATCAAAAATGCTAGAAACGGGTCGATATTAGTATCGAATCCATAGTTTCGTGGTCGCTTAGGTGAATAGTTCTACTTTCAATTCAAGTCCAATTAAGCTCCAATTAGTACCCAGGGTGGTTACGTAGCGACATAAAGATATCGAAATCATTCGATATTAGAATCGAATCGTAAGTTTTCAGCGCCGCTAACAGTGCAGCATTTCCCATTAGTCCACATTAGTCCACATTTCACATTGGTCCCATTGCCTAGAGGGCAACATATTTGCAGAGAGCAAAGTTTAAAACTTGAATAATATTTTATTTTTTTCCGTATGAAAAAGTTATAAATCAAGAGCAAATATACTATTTCACGAACAATCCTCTTTTACTATTCTAATATGTTTAATAATAGCGTAAGAAATCTAATAGTAATTCAGAACATGTTTCACAGTTGTTATTTTTTGTTACATAGTTGTAGCTGTAGCATGTAGTGAGTGGAATTTAACTGTAATAAATTCACTAATTAACCATATTCGAATTAAGTTTTATTTTTAAGTTCGGGATGAAGGGGCGGAGAAATATGTAGTTATTGGGGGCACCGAGCTTTTCTACATTTTACTTTCAAGATCTCCATTTTTCTTTTGTCATTTGTTCTTAATATAAAAGTTCAGTCACTTTTGGATTGTCATAGGATAGTAGGAGTTGGATTTTGGGATGCAGCCTGTGAGATTCTAGAGGAGCTAACTGCTTGAAAAAATATTTTTGAATCATCTGTAACATATGAAATAAGGATATGCATCATAAAAAATTGAAAGTAACTATGTCTGCGTAATCATCACGGTCAAATTGCAAAGTCAAATGAATTGACGTTTGGTATATAATCAGGCTCCAATCCCAACTGGGAAGTTATCATACGCGTGTCACTTTCATTATAATACATATCCTTAGGGGTAGTAGAAGTCCGAATTTTTGCGAAAAATTTAGTATCTCACAAGCCGTTCAACTGAGAGCTGAAATTCAGCATATAACTCTTTATTAAAAATAAAGAGAATATGTCCTGGCATTCTTTAAATTATCTTTTATGAGCGGGGGGACGGGGGTGCATTTTCTATATATTGGAAATTGGTAGTGGGTTGATTTGTAAAAATAATCGAAAACGATTGATATTAGTTGAGAAACAGATTGAGTAATGCAAACTAAAGTTCTTTTTGAATTTTATACCCACTGCTTTCTATTTATAATTGCTGAAGCTGGTGTTTAATATATGGAGCGTTCCGAGCATAAGGCAATCAAGCCATAAAGTTAGAGAAAAATGGCCATAAAATTTGTAGTCTAAACTTAATTACATGGGCATTTTCAATTAGTACGGCGTGCTTAATTATATAGAAAATTAGTTTCTCTCTCTCTCTCTCTCTCTTTTTTTTTTTTTTTTTTTTTTTTTTTTTACGTTGGTCTACTTTTCCTTGATTTGAAACTTTCAAACTTCACCCTATTTTCTACTGAAATGTGTCTGTAAGGCAACAAAGAAATAATTATATATGATAAATTTAAATTCATTTTAATTTGGAAGATGAGAAACACTTTGCCATTATACAATATCGTAAAGGTCAGACCCACCAGTATTGTAACAGAGAGGTGCTTGAGCCATTAACGGTACAAATTCAAACTCCGATAAGTGATAATTTCACAGTCTTGTTTTATTACAAGTGTAACCTCTTTAGTCAATGGAGAGCAGGGGCGGATCCAGGACCGACTTCTGGGAGGGGCGGTGGGTTGTCATACTGCTACTTTTAAGGGCTTCAAACTTTGGGATGGGTTTTATTTATATATGTAAAATAAGAAAGTTTCCTCTTCTGGGGGGGCGATCGCCCCGATCGCCCCCCCTGGATCCGCCCCTGATGGAGAGGAGGACGTGGGCCATCGGTCAGAGTTGATGTCGATGGATTTTGGTGGGTCGGAGTTGGTCACAATGGTTCAGAGTGGTTCATAGTTGGTGGTGGGTCAGAGTGGATCACGATGGTTGATGGATCAGAGTGGGCCAATGGGGCATTTGGGTGGTGGGTGATAGTGGGTCATGATGGGTCGTGGATCAAATTTTCATTGACCCACACCATCTCTGGTTAAAATTGTACTAAAGATAAGAGGCACCGAAGATGCATGTCGGTTATTATGCTCAAATTTTGCTCATGGATAGTACTCCACCAGGAAGCAAAAAATCTGAAATGGTTCACGGTATCACCTTCTAGAACTCGAGATGTAGGGGTTTGTCTAATTGGCTAAATTAAGACGTCAATGATTTATCCTTCAACAAGCAAGCTTTTTATGATCGTTTCCGTGGGGAAGTCAGAAGAACACGTGCCTAGTAATCGTAATATTGATAGTTTGCGTCCACCCCGGGTATTTGTTTTGTGTTTTTTTTTTTTTTTTGATTCACCTAAATATAAACAAATCACACATATAGGCATTTTGACATATTTTGGGAGAGTAATTTTGTGGTTCGTTGGCGTTTCATCGCGTCTCTGCTGCTGGTAGTAAAGTTTTCAAAATGGAACTTGGGCCATCACGGATCGTCGCTGCGGGGCCACCAATTTCTGGCGAGAGGTCAATAGTTGATCATCTGTAGTCCACTGACGCTTACAGCTTAGAGTAATGAACGATGTCTTTGCCTTGTAGAGTTCATGACTACCGACGTCGGCAGTCAACTAGCTTTTAGTATTCCTTTACTAACCATCTATTGTTCATGTTTGTACACGGTGTTGTCATTATTATTATTATTATTATTATTATTATTATTATTATTATTATTATTATTATTATTATTATTATTATTTGTAGTAATAGTAGTATAATTGATGATAGAATAATTATTGTCTATGTATTGTCTAGGTAGGACTACACACAGGATTTGGCTCGTTTTGGTTCGACTTGACTCTAATCCGAGTCGAGTTGGAAGATATTTTTCGCGCCGAGTCCAAGAGTAGACCTCAAAGATGTCTGTTTCGAGTCGAGTCTAGTTTCAAAGAAAAATCGTTCGTGCCCATCCCTACTAATGAGAGCTTAATCGGAGTTAAGCGAAATTGAAAGTCTCACTATTTATCTAAGCGACCCCGAAAACTATGAATCTAATATCGATCATTTTCTAGCAATCTTTTATATGTATCCCCCTCCCATTCACCATAGGTAACCCGACAGCACTCTTTTTGAAACCATAAGAAATGTGGTTAAAATTACTCTAGGCCAGTGGTTCTCAATCTAATTCCTATCACGATCCCCTTTTATCACACGCTCTTGCCAGCGACCCTTTTATAATTTGTTTTATAATAAGCTTGTGTGGGATTTTTAACATACCTATTTCTATAATAGTAGAATCCATTTTTTTGTTTATAGTGAACAGTGCCATGGAAAATCAGCGCCCGGGGCGAGAGTATAGTACGATGTCATCGTATATATGAGTGACGTCGACAGACTAGCTACGAAGCGCCACCATGGTTGGCACGAAGCTCAATAACATTTTCAAAATAAACCCTCCCTTTCCTTAATTTTGAGCACATTTTGTTACGTTTTTCCTTCTATTTTACACATGTGCACATGCACTTTCCTAACATGAGTAACACACTTCCTCCGAAATGTGTGGCCCCTTTTTTCGGCGCCCGGCACTGACAGTGGATACAGTAACTGTAATATCTATATTCCCAACGACGAAGGTGCTGGTTCAAGATGGATGTTAAACTCCTTCATTGAAGAGGCCATTAACGTATCCGATCTAAGCCCACAACTTCTTGACCAAATAATAGAATGATCATGCGACAAGTCTTTGCAACTGGTTTTTTGTAACGAAGACTTGGACAAGTTCTGCCTGATGAGGAGAGAAGAATATCCTGGTCTGGGCATTGCTGCTTTAAAAGTAATAATTCCATTTGCTATATCGTACTTGTGCGAAAGTGTTTTTTTTTATATGGTAAACATTAAAACAAAGATAAGAAATCGCTTATCAGTTGAAAATGGCTTGATAATGTTCGTCATGAAGATTGAACCGGACATTGCTGCACTAGTGAAATTACACCATGCTTAGGTGTTTCATTAGGTTTTAATTTTAATTCTATTTCAATGTGCAGGTTTTGTTGCATGTGTATTTTTCTAGTATTTCTATATACAGTTCTTATTAGTTTTATATCATACCTCTTTGATTTAAATTCATTTTTAAACAACTCTACTAACTAACTAACTCTATGGCCTATGGAACCCGGAGGTTCAATGCCGCGTTCACAAAAGCTCTACACTGACTTCTATCCTTAGCCAATTGGATCCAGTTTCTACTTTGTATTCTTATCTCAGCGAGATCCATCTTAATATTGTCCTCCCATCTGCGCCTAGGTCTTCCTAATGGTCGTTTTCCGATTGATCTTCCAGTCAAGATTTTTAAAGCGTTTCTACTTGCTTCCATTCTAGCTACATGACCTGCCCACCTAAGCCTTCTAGACTTGACGACCCTAACAATGTTGAGTAAACCGTATAAATTATGTAGTTCCTCGTTATGAAGTTTCCGTTCCCCATTCCCGTTCCTCCTGGGTCCGAATATTCGTCTAAGGATCTTGTTCTCAAATACTTTCAGTCTATGTTCTTCCCTCAGATTAAGCGACCATGTTTCGCAACCATACAGAACAACAGGCATGATTATCGTTTTGTATATTTTAAGCTTCAAATTTCTCGACAGAATTCGCGACGACAAGATACTTTGAACCGAATAGTAACATGAATTCTACACCCTTTGATAATGTTCAGTAGACTTATTTTTTATTGTTCTTTACAGTGTGTATAAAAAATAAAAGTATGCCTATCAGAACAAAATTAAAACTAATATTTAAAAATAATTTCTGGTATTAGATTCTAACTATATTTATCTCTTCCGCCTATATTCGCGATCCCCTAGGGGCCGCGACTTCCAGGTTGAGAAACCCTGCTCTAGGCATACATGAGTTATGTTGGAACATACATACATACACTTTTATGTGTATAAATGCAGATAAGAGAGAGTTGAGAGAGAGCGATTAAGGAATTACCGCTCTCAATCTCTTCACTTTACTTTTGCGATTCGCGAATTTCTTACGTGACAGTTTGGGGCTAGCTAGTTTTTTTGTCTTAGACCACGATCCGATTTTCGATATGCTCTACCTAAATGCTGTAATGCGAATATTGAGAAGTTATCTGCGATGAAAGTAGCTGCAAATAAATACATTACATAACTTATTTATTGCTATTACACGATTTTTAAAATTTGTATTCAATATTCACACATAACACACCGACGTTCTGTCAATACCTCAGATGTTATATTTTAAAGATAAGAATTACTTATGTCGTGAAATGATATGAATATATATATTCAACTGATATATACAACTGATGAATTGTAATGTAACTATTTTACATAATTTTCATGCATTGAGGAAAGTAGAATATCATAAAAGAATTTCACCTGAACGGGTATCGAACTCACGATTTAAACGCTCGGTGGTGTACCACTGAGCTAACATGACCGCTTTTCGGAAGCTGCTTCTGAAATATAACTGAGCTCATACGTAAATGCTCTTTTCCGTATGGAAATCACAATGATGAAACGAGAGTGGGAATACATAGTCTCGAAATATTGTATCATTAAGTATTTCAATGTTACTTTTTTCTACACTTAATACCATTTCAACATGTCTTATTATATTTAACAGAAGGAAAAACATATCTGTACATCGTTTCCCGATTACTAAGGTTGGCTTTGGAGGTTCGAACCAGCAGCTTTAGTTTACTGTTTTCCGAAGATACCCGAAGTTGGACTTCGAAAGAGTTTGTCTCAAAACAGCTATCATCATATCGCTCAATCTGTTTGGTATATGGTATATGTTTTTATACGTGTAAAGTCAGTATAACAATTCATTCTTTAAACAGCTTTTCGTATGTATTAATATTCCTTTATAAAAACTGTTTTTGATATCATTATTACGGCGCACCATTTTCAGATTTCTTTCGCGAGTCGTTGACCAAGTCGTTCCCCATTAGCGTTGCCAGACTCACAGCTCGGAATTATTCCAAAACCTGATCGAACTTATGCTAGATTCGGTCAAATTATGCTAGATCCTCATAATTACTAATTCAGGAGTTTAAAAAAAACGAAGTTGAGATACGATAACGTAACTTAAAATACACAGAGAGCAAGAATGCATGGATAGAACTCAATACTTCACGCACCAAAATTTTAACTCAACTAAATTAATGCAGTCGTTGCCAGACTCAATGGCGTATATATCGTATAAATGAATGCAAAGTTTTTGTTTACATATTTTGAAAGAAAATTACTTCGCAGCATAAGCGGAGTTGGGAATCGTCTGCTGGGGGGGGGAAGGAAGGCAGATTTTTGGTCGGTCTCGGAGCTGTCATTTCAGGAATAAATATGATCAAAGTCAGAAATAAAGATGGTGACGTTGTCAAAAAGTTGGGGGGAGAATGGCCCCCATAGCTCCGCCCATGCCTCGGAGTTAAAGGATTAGAAAACCCTGGGTGGAGCCACAAAATAGCCCAAAGACGTTTCGAACTTACTTCGGAAAATAAGACTGCCTGTATGGTTTACCGACTGTATGAATCAATGGAAGAGGATACATTTCCAGCATACAGCTCTGCGAAGACTTCGTCATGCTGGGTTACGTGGCCGTGTTGCTGCCGTGAAGGAAAAACTCTCAGACGACCACAAAATTTACCGTCTCGCGTTTGCACAGGCGAATGTGGGTCTCAATTGGGAAAACGTAGTTTTCTCAGATGAATCCATATTCACAACATCAAAGGAGGGACGCCGTTTTGTGTATCGTCCGAGAGGCACCCGATATGACCATGGATATGTGGCTGCTTGCAATCGCAGTGGCCATGTATCTATTTTATGTTGGGGTTGGATTTCCAGTCGCGGAGCAGGACAGCTTCATAGAATTGAAGGACATCTGGACAATGCTCAGTACTTAGACATTATCAGTAATATCATGGTGCTATCTGTACGGGTATTTCAGCCTGATGGTGTAATTCAGTTCCAGCAATACCAGTCGCCAATACATACTTCCCGTGTGATTCAGGAATGGTTCGCAGGGCACCCTGAGATTGATTTAATCGACTGGCCGCTCGTGGAGCAGACCTCAATCTCATGGAAAATATGTGGGCAGAAGTGAAGCGTACTCTAAGGGAAAGTTGTCCTGAGGCAGATCCACCAAGAACTCAGGATGACCTGTGGCATCTTGTTTCCGAAGCATGGCTGGAGGTAGGGGAAGGAGATAGATTTGTCACCCATGTAATAGATTCCATGCCCAGAAGAATGGAGCGTGTAATAAATTCAGAAGGGTCTTGGACACAATATTAATGTCCCCGCCTTAACTCCCGAAAACAGCCCTTTTCAGGGCTACCTAAACGCTTCTGAAAATATTTCTAGAAGTAAACCACTCCTTGTATCCGATTTCTGTGCAATCCTACTAACAAAAGAATGATAATTAGCTGTAGGCTTTGAACTCAAGACCTCTTTATTGGCAAGTCAGTACTCTACCAGTGAGCTAACATGAACACGCAAACCCAACCTGAAGAAACACGACTTTCAATTTCTGGTATTCGATGACAATGATGCTCATATACTTGGCAAATGTTGTATTCAACTTGGGATATTCCGCAACACACACACACACACACACATAAACAAAGCGAAAGAGAGAGAGAGAGAGAGAGAGAGAGAGAGAGATGAATATACAAAAGCATATTCAACGTATTGGAATGAGCAGTGGCGGCGGTTGGACGTTAAAAGTGAGGGGGCAAGACGATCTGAATATTTGTATATAAATGTTAGTTTTCCTGGTTGTTTCTAACATTTTGTTTGACGAAAGGTTGTATAACTAACAGGATACTATATTTTCAGTTAAAATACCGTATATCGTATATAATAGTTTATTAAGTAAATTGAGAAGAACAACGCAAGTAGATACTAGCCCTTTGTACTCTTAAACAACGAAAGTGTAAGAAGAGATTTGATTTCTTGCTCATGAACATCTTAAAATTCTGTCCGGAAAATTGTATGATCAGATTATTTAATAAATTTGCAAAACAAATAAATAGAAAGGATAATATTAATCATTGTAATGAATAATGATGCTTGTTTTGCAAAAGTTATATTGAAACTGAGAATTAATGAAAAACTTAATATTTAATTCCACACATGCTATTAAATGTATGTTATTACTCTTAGAAAATGAAAGGCAGTAAATACTACAAGCATATGCTACGACATTTAAAGAAATATTTGCTTTTGCAACTTCTTGAAATATGTTCGTTGCCATTAGGTGCAGTTTTCACTTTCTTGGAACACATCAAAACACAACAATACTTAGAATCAATCCACACTTCAGTTATACAAAATAAACTTAAAACCTAGAATTATGTTCAATTTACTAAATTTTATTGTATATACACTCGTACATCCTTAAACACAACACTTCACTCGTATATTACACTACAAAACAATGGAAAAGGTAGAAGTTGTTTCTTATCACGCTCTTTTTAATCGATATTCCTTACTTTAGAAAGGAGAAAAGACATTTTAGGAACTGTCAATTTTTGTGCAATTAAAGAATAACTTGTGAAATAGGCCCTACTTTTTTGCATAATGTTCTTTCGATTAGCTTCAAAGCGGCTCACTAACATATCGAGCCCTTGTAAGAAGAAATGAAAGTATGCTGAAATTGTGCTCCAATAGGTTATTTTTTGGGGTTATTTTCTGTGGCGATTAAAACGCAATTACTGTAGCTTTCTTTACTCCACGGGAAGACAACCAATACGTATTCACGCAACAGCAAATATTATATGGCAGCATTTTTTCCTATTAATCAGTAACACATACAAAATCGTTACATTTCCAAATGAAACTATATACATTAATTGGTTACTTCAAAAAAGTGCGAGGGCAACTGCCTCCCTTTGCCCCCCCTAATCGCCGCCCATGGGAATGAGACTCTAAGTAACGACATTCCGTTCTAAAGAGAATTTGTGTTTCTTCCCGTGACGTTAAGGGGATCGGGAAAAGTTATGTGTCTTGAAGCAGGATACGACTTTGGATACTCTGTTTATACACTTTCTATATCCGTAGGAATATATTGTATTTCACGAATGTAAATGACATGCTGTAATGAGAATATTGAGAAGTTACATCTGTATGACAAATAGATGCAAATAAATACACTACATAACTTATTTATTGCTATTAAATGATTTTCCTAACTTGTATTTACATCCTCATATATAATACCGACCTACTGTGAAAATTATCTCAGATGTTATATTTTAAACATAATAATTACTATGTTCTGCAATGATTATGTTATATATACACAACTTATGTATTCTAATGTAATTATTTTATATAATTTTTCATGCATTGCGGAAAATATAATTTTAAAAAAAGGTGAACCTAGACGGGATTCGAACTCACAACCTTATGATTTGAAATCCGACAGCTTACCAATGAGCTAGCACAAGGACTTCCAGAACTATGCTTCTAGCGATGTATAACGGATCTCAAGATAATTATGAGATTCATATCCATTACAAACGCTGTTTCTATTCTACTTTGACTTTTATTTTAGTACTCAGGCGATAATTATATTCTATTTCTTAACTTTGAGCATTCTTTTACATATGGAAAGATTCTTTAACGTATTTAAATGTTCCATTACGTATGGAGAGCTAAATGACAAACAAGCATGTGCTGACATTAAAAAAAAAAAAGTTTCGAAATATTGTATCATTAAGTATTTCAATCAATGTTGCTTTTTTAAACACTTGGTAACAAGTCTTATTATATTTAAAAGAAGAAAAACACATCTGCAAACTTTTTCCCGATTGCAAAGGCTGGCTTGGAGGTTCGAACCTGGCTTACTTTTTCCCGAAGATACCCGAAGCTGGACTTAGAAATTTTTTGCCTCAAAACACCAATAAAGAATGCGCTCAACCTTTTTGAGACAAGGTGTACATTTGCATTATGGGGCTGATTTTAACCCTTATTCTCGATGAATTACGGGAGCACGGTGGTAGGGCGCTGATGCGAGGGGTTCTTGGTTCGATTCCATGCCAAGACAGTTTGTAGTCGACAACTTCGTACCCTTGGGTCTTCTCGCATTTTCTCACATTATTTCATAACCATATACTTTAGTTAATCATCCGTCATCTTTAGCTTACATGGTATCTCGTTGGACGTAAAAGCTAGAGATTTTATTTCATTTTAATTGATTGTACCCCAAATAATAGGCTGATCTCCAAAGGTTGAAGGAAAGTGCGTATCAAGTTTCATTAAAATAGAATAAAATTAACGAGAATTACTGTGGAACAGACAGATGAATAGAGAAGAGTGTTAGACAAAAATACTGCTAGGTTCGCTTCAATAGAAGTGTTATTTCTTACGAGAACAACGTCCCCGGCCAAGTAAGTTTCTGGTGGACAATACGGTGTTCGTGGGTTTTCTCGGGGTATTCCCGTTTCCTTCCACTTTCTCATTTCACTGTCTTCCATCATCATTTACTTGCTTTAATTATTATCTTCCTTTGCCTAAAGCGCATAATCGTGGGACGTTAAACTGAAGTATTTCATTTCATTTTTACAAGAACAATAGAAAATACTCAATCATTATTTAAAGAAATTGTTGTATATTGTATATTATTTAAAACAACAATACTCGAATAACGCGTTATTATCAGATTATACTTTTCCCTTGAGGGAATGTTAGGTTAAATTGTTTTACTAAGTACTATTGATAAATCTGATTCTTTTAAAAGCATTGTTTTTATTAGAAATTGATTTTTAAAACTTATCTTAAGTCTTAGGCCTATATCACGAGGTATAAAATTTTAGAAGACTGGTACTCACCTGTTCAAATTTGATGTTCAAGAAAACTTTCAAATGCATCTTAATTGCACAAAAATAGCACAATAAACACACCTTGTATAAAGCACGTATTACATGAACATTACCACCGGTATAACTAATGACTACATGAACACTCTTTAATATTCAACTACTATAGAAGTGCGTACTGCATCTACATAGAGAAAAAATAAATACCGCGACTTACACACTCGTCGTGGGAAACGGATCGAGTTGAAGCGCACACTGGCAGGGTGGAAGATGAGATTGGCTACGACGTCCCATTGGTGACTTTCCTGCTACCTGATTGGCTACTCAACGTTTTGATGTGTAAGCTTTACTCAGTTCATTTGATGTACGTAAATTTATGAAAGATGGATAAAGCTGGCATGGGTTTAACTCCTTATGACAAAATCAACATTTTTCGTCAATTAATCTAGTGTAGTGTAAACCTGATCTATTTATATCATACGCTTAGACAACTGCCAACACCAACTGAACTTCACGTTTAAACTTATGAATGTTCTTTTAAAGTTTTCTACGTAGCTTTTGGTAGCCACAAATCATCTTGCACTGCAAAATGGCACAATTATCTTGACTTAGTTATTTGTTCATACGGAATGTTTATCAATTTCAGGCCGACATTAATGAGTTCACTTTGAAAGTTAACAAACTCACAATGAAATAGGCATTGTTGCTAATTGTCCACAAACGTTAACTTTTCGCTTGCGCATGCGCATGTTTATTTATTTCGACCACAGATATTCAAATTTCTTTCAGAATAATATTCATACTAAGATAATTTCTTCTCGGACGACTTCGAGACATATTGTCTGTCTGTTTTTTTTTATTATTATTTATTTATTTATAATTATTATTCATTAATTTGCTGTCATTTGGTAAAGTATACATAGTTGATGAGATTTTAAATAAGTTGTTTCTAAACGTATAAAGATAGTCTGAAAGAATTTTTTCAAGAAGTGTCTGCGATGATTAAATGCGATATCTTGATTTGCCATATTCATCCTTAATTTTCGATATCTCTGTTATTTATAGAAGATGGATTCTTCTACACCTATAAAGAAAAAAAGTAATAAAATTAGTTAGTGATTGACATACATTGAAAGGAAGTGAATTGAAAAGTTCACAATTATTTTAATATCGTTCCACATGTGTTTAAGATATATACAGTGCGTTTAAAAAGTCGCTCCACAGTGGATGCATGTACTTGTTACTGTGAAGAAAGGGACTGAAACATTCGCTTTTCTTCTTGTTGATGTATAATGTTATGTTATGGAAATGTGCGACATAGAAACGAAACTAGAGTTTAACTTTCAACTAAATAATCTTATAGTGGGCAATAAGATGGTTTGGGTTATATTGTTTGAGTCCTATATGAGCTACTGTGCTCAAAAATCGATCAGAATTATGTTGAGTATCAAATAATACAGGTGGGTGTTGCGATGTTAACAATAGAGCAACAAGTTCTTTTTGGCTGAGCGTGTTTTTTTCAATACAAATAGACAGAACATGTGAAACACTACTGAAAAGTGGTTAAATGGTATTTGTTGAACTGTATCAGAATAGACATAAAACTATTAAGGTATTGAAGGGACGCCATCACATATAAGGTACATACAATTTATATATCACCAATCTTTATTTAAAGTGTTCGCAGAAATGTGGGAGAGGATTGACCTGTGCCTTCAAGCTAAACTGAACCACTTTCAGTATTTACTATAGTGGAGTGTTTCTATGTATTTCTTTTTTATTGTGGAGCGACTCTTTGAACACACTGTGTATATAAAAGGACTGTTGTGTCCCAATATCTCGTACATCATGAGTACTTTTTTGCATAAATCTTAACTCATATTTAAACAAACAAACATGCCTTAAAAATCAATCATATATATATCTGTGTTTAATTTATACTGTAATCTACTCAATCTCTTCGTAGGACCTAAAATACTATCGCATTCCTAGAAAAAAATTACCAAATGTAATTCTAATTATGCCATTTGTATTTTAAAAAGTAAAAAAGATGTAAAGATAATTATTGTTCGTTTGCGCTGCATCACGTCAGTATACCGTGATTGGGGACAGTGCACGCTCGATATTCCTTTAAAATTTCCTTAGACTCATTTGGTAGGTGACTAAGGTATCTCACAATTTTTAAAAAGAATCCAAGTCTTTCCTTCCCTAGCTTACGACTAATACAAATTATTCTTGGAAACATATAATTCAGTGAGTATCTATTATTGTATTTGCAGGACTTTTTAAAAAGGCATTAGCAGCGGTCACAGCCCCGTTTTTCACCGCCCTTTATTCTTTCTGCATTGATCTTAAACTTTGATTATCATTTAAAACATTTAAAATTATACTGAAATATTCTAAAGGTATGGAATGAATAGTTTAATAAGAGCAAATCAAACGGTTAGCATAATTTAGAGACACAAAAAATACATAATGTAAAAGTATTTGAACTAATGACAGACAGAATAGATCAGTTTCGTCAATACAAACGTTAACCAATAAATGACATAATATTGAGTGTGCTGAACGGTAAAACTATTTTCTTCTTTTAATATTCAATTACTCAGGCACGTAGCCAAAGGGGGTCCGGACCCCCCTCCTTCGAGACCAGAAATGAAAAAAATAAGGAAGGATAAAACAAAATGAAATGACAAAAAGAAGGATCAGCGTTAAAAATTAAAAAGAAAACTACAAGAACCTTTTGCTTACTCTTTCTTATGAGGAGATTTGTACACTGCTCCACAAAACTTAAGCAACTCGAAGAAAGTGGCAGAAAATAAAACGACACCATCACTGCACCAAGTATAATGAACAAACCGACGGTCCAGATGCACAATGCAACACAAGTGAAGACGAACAATACAGTTAGGATGTACAGAGTGACCAAAAAGTTCAGCACAACAATACCTCAACAGGTGAAGCTGGATTGTGCGAGGGCATAGGCAGTCAATATGGCGTGTGACCACCACGAACAGCTATACAGGCACGACATCTGGCCTCCATGCTGCAAATCAGAGTGTTGATCAAGTCTTGCGGTAGATGTTGCCACTCCTCGAGGAGAGCTGTTCCCAGGTCAGGGAGAGTGCGTGGTGGTGGACTGTGCTGCGCTATTCGCCGTCCAAGAGCATCCACCACATGCTCGATGGGATTCAAGTCCAGAGAATATGCAGGTTATGCAATACGCGTAATGTCTTCGCTCTCCAGATAGTCGGAAACAAGATGTGCACGGTGTGGGCGGGCATTGTCATCCATGAACAGGAAGTCTGAGCCAAATGCTCCGCGGAAATTGCGCACATGTGTATTCAGGATTCAATCCCGGTACCGTTGTGCTGTCAAAGTGCCATGTTGCACAATATGGAGGTCCATTTTCCCATTCAGCATAATTCCACCCCACACCATAATGGAACCACCGCCATAGACGGCCGTTCAGCAGTGAAGTTTGGACGATAGCGTGTTTCTGGCTCTCTCCACATTAAAGTCCGACCAGAATCAGACGACAAACTTAATCTCGACTCATCGGAGAACATGACACGCGCCCACTGGTGTTCCCCCATGCAACATGTTCCTGACACCATGTGTAACGCGCACGTTTGTGCTCCACTTTCAATAGCGCACACAGCACAGGCCTTCCTGCATACAGTCCTGCTCTGTTGAGCTGACGACGAACAGTTTCACGACTCACGCGTTGTTCTGTAGCCTGAAACAACTCATTGGCCAGTTGAGGGCGTGACTCTTGACGGTTACGTTTGGCAGAAATTGTGAGAAATTCGTCATCGACGGCCGACGTCTTCTTCGGACGGCCTCCTCCATGACGTCTACTGACTTCACCTCCAGTTTGGAAGCGACTCCACAACCTTGACACAACGCTTTTGTTCACGTTGAATTCCTCCGCCACTTCCACTTGTGATCGACCCAGTTCCAACCGCCCAATTATTCGCCTGCAGTCAAAGTCACTCAAATGTCGTCTATCAGTCATTGCAAGGTGTGTATCCCACACAAGAACCACTAACCCAATGCTTGGAGCTTCGGACACTACTGGGCTGTGTGTACGCCTCATGGCATAATTTGTTCACCGCGCTTGCAACGGTGCTGCTTATGCGATAGAACGTGTGCTCGCCTTGCCTGTGTGTCTCTGACGCATCTCTGTGTATGTGCATGCCACTAACCAGTGCTGAATGGGCCCCACACGTCGCTTATATCACGTTCTCTCGGGTTGCTTAAGTTTTGTGGAGCAGTGTATTACTTGCAATATGGTGGCGAGGTAAGCGAGGTATTCTGGAAGAGTCAGGGAATTTGAAATTTCAAGAAAAGTTAAGGAATTCTCAGAATTCCTGCTACTAGTCAGGGAGATTTCAAGCTTTCGAAAGCGTAAGTGCCGTTGTGTAACAGCGTGGACATTTTTAATCATAACTTTTCGTCATCGCATCCTTGCAGTATCAAACATGTTATTTCAAAGACAATTTTCTGTTGCTCCTTTAACCAGTCATTTGGAACCGACAGTAGTTGACGGAATAATAAAAACAAAAAAAATATGTTGAAAGTTCTGTTAGCATTTGATTCAACAGAGAAAGGAACGCATATATTGTAAAACTAGTTGAATATACATATGCTTCGCACAGGGGCTGTATTTGGAAGTCAACGCCTGTGGGAGTATCACCATTGATCTCAATGACCGCGAAAACTATGGATTTGATACAAATATCGCTCATTTTGGGCTATTTTTAACATGTCTCGGTATCCACCCCCCGCTGACTCCCGGCCCGCATGCTTGCAAGTCATCGCTAATGGAAGTGTCACCATTGATTTCAGCGACCGCGAAAACTATGGATTTAATACTAATATCGGTCATTTTGGATTACTTTTATATGTCTTGGTATCTCCCCCCCCCCTCCGGTGACCCCCAGCCCGGAGCCGAATAGCGTGAATTTGGAAGTTAATGCGACTGGAGTTTCACCATTGATTTCAGCGACCGCGAAAATATGAATTCGACACTAATAGCTCAAGTGGTAGAGCGTTGGCTTCGCATTCGTGAGGTCGTGGCTTCGAATCCCGCTGCATCCCATCCTGACTGAGGTTTTCCAGGGTTTCCCTCAGTCCTACCAGTCAAATGCCGGGATGGCACCTACTAAACAGGCCCTGGCCGATACCTTCCCAAATCCTTTCCATTGTTAATGTTGTTGGATATTCAATGTAAAATGGCCTCTGAGCTGTATCTGGTGATTGTTAAATAAATAAATAAATAAATAAATAAATAAATATCGGTCATTTTCTACTACTTTTACATGTGCCTGTAAACGTCCTCCTGAGATCCCTCTGGTTCGAATTTCGACAAAAACGTTTAACTCTGGTCTGGAGCCTGAACCAAGGTATTCGTGACTAAAATTTGGTAACTCTCGGTTAATTTGTCTGGTTCCCAAGCCGGTTTCGGTAAACACCCCCCTGAGACCACACTGTTTCGAAATTTAAAAAAAAAAAAAAAACGCTTCGTCTTGATCTGGGGCCTGGCTATGTGCCTGAATTACTGCAAATTACAAATGAAATCAAAGCAACTTCAAAAATAAAAATTTATTGTTGCAGCATAACAGAAAGAAAGGAACATAGACAGAGTTTCTTTTAATTTCTTTTAATTAATACAGGTTGTCTGGAAAGTTTATGTGCACTGAATTTACCGTCATTTTGAAAGGTTATACAAAAGACGTTAAAACTGGCCTCTTCGTACATAATAACATATCTGCATACACTTCTGCACGTTAGCGTAGGGAAGATCTTCTTATAGTGCAGTAAATGAAGCTCAAATTTTAATGAAGAAAGGAACAAATTAGTAACAAGCTGAAAATTGGTACAGATGTTGGGAATGATGTTCTAAACAACATACTAAAAGTCCCCTTAAATCCCAGGCAACCTTCGCCGCCATATTGGAAAGTGGCCGCTGGAAGTGTCAAATGAACAATACCCAGATAAAAATAGCAATATCTTCACTATGGTTCAGCATAAAGAGGTAAACTTAGTGTCGTTTTATAGATCATAGATAACACAATATTTTTAAAGAGTAACAATTCTTCATAAAACGCATACTTTTAGAAATATTTAGCTCTAAATTTTAAAATTCCAAAAACTACCTTCAATTTTTTTTTTTATTTAGGAAGTAATTATTAACAAGTTAAAATTCGACAGTAAGGTTGTCCTCCGCCATCTTGGTGACCGCCATCTTGGAATCAACTTATTTATTTTGAATGGCAACATGGTTGTCTGACATATTAAACAATATCCTCGTTCAAAGAGAAACCCAATGGTAAGGTTATTTTTCCAAAACCTGTAACGGTTTTGAAGTTGTGAATAGACTCAAGATATGTTATGTGTGAAATGCTGTGAAATGTGATGTTTCGAATTGACGGGTCTCACACTACGTATTCTTTAATAACCAGGAAAAGAGAGAGCTAACACACATAAGACAATTACAATCACATGACAGGGTTCAGCATGCCCACCGTTCTGTTCTATGCATATCCTTAATCGTGAGACCCAGTGCTTGTGTACTCTGCGAAGCATAGTTGGTGATATTTGTTCACAGACAGTAATTATTCTTCTTTTCAGGTAGCCAATATCAATAATTTTACACTGGTAGACAATAGCTTAAAAAAGTGCCCCCAATGAAAGCAGGTCCAATAAGTTTTCGCCCAATATTTCACACCCCACCATTATCTTACCTGCATCTTGCATCTTTGATGCATCTATCCAATTAAGATTTGTATTAGCCCAGTAATGGACACTTTGGTTGTTAATCTCAAATGTTACATATAAATTTGCCTCATCACTAAAAACAATGTTATGAGGATATACTGGGTCACAAGCTATCTGAGCCAACGCCTACTCACAAAACTCCACTGATTTATCTAACTCATCCTCTGGCAGTTTTTGTTTCAACTTTAATTTTTAAATGTTCTACTTTTCTTTTTCTAATATTCTTTGAACACTTTTGACGCTAATATTATGTTCACTTGATAGACGTGGCAGACTCTTCGTAGGACTTTTCATCAACACCCAACACAGCATTTCATGGTCGTCCTGATCGAGGTAAATCATCAACATTTTCCTTTGCCATGAATTTGCGGATTAGTTTTCGTGTAGCACTGTCTGTCACCGGCTCGCGATTAGGATGTTGCTCTTTGTAGACATATGTTATTGCTGAACTGCATCCTCCAGCCAAAAGGGAAATTTCGATTCTTTCCTCTCGAGTTAGCATCTTGTCCTACCTACAAGAAAAAAGAAAAAGAGACAGTCGGTTCCCGTCTATACAATGTTTCACACATAACAAAATTTAAGTATAAATGATAATTTATTCTAGCCTAAATCCATTCACAACTTCAAAACCATTGGAGATTAAAAAAAAAAAAAAAAAAAAGATTTACCGTATGATTTCTCGGTATTGGGCAAAATGTTCGGTACAGGACTAATACAAATCTTAATTATATAGATGCATCAAAGATGAAGGTGCAGGAATATGTGGCGAAAAACTTATTGGATCTGTTTTCATTGATGGAACCTTGGAAGCTGCACAATATTCACATATGCTTGAAAACACTATGCCACTTTTGTTGGAAGAGGAAGGGTGATTTCATGAATATTGGCAACAAGATGGGGCACTGCATTATGGTCGTAATGTAATCGATGGCTCAATGAACACTTTCCCGGTTGATGGATAGGTCAGCATGTACTAGTTGAGTGGCCAGCAAGCGCCCCCCGACCTACCTCCGTTGGATTTCTATCTTTGGGGGCACTTTAAAGCTATTGTCTACCAGTGTAAAATTATTGATATTGGCTACCTGAAAACAAGAATAATTACTGTCTGTTAACAAATATCACCAACTATGCTTCGCAGAGCGCACAAGCACTGGTTCTCACGGTTAAGGATGTGCGTAGAACAGAACGGTGGGCATGCTGAACATGTCATATGATTGTAATTGTCTTATGTGTGTTAGCTCTCTCTTTTCCTGGTTATTAAAGAATACATAATATGAGATGTTATAAAGCTTTTTTTACTTTATTCTTCAATTCGAAACTTCGCACAGCACATTTCATAACATGTCACACATAATACATCCTAAATCTATTCACAACTTCAAAACCGTTGCAGGCTTTGGAAAAATAACCTTACCATTGGGTTTCTCTTCGAACGAGGATATTGTTTAACTTTCAGACGACCACGTTGCCATTTAAAATAAACAAGTTGATTCCAAGATGGCAATCATCAAGATGGCGGAGGACAACAGTAACACGTCATAATGTTTCTCCCTCGCACCACCATTGACCCCAATTGACTTCGGATTGACTGCATTTACAGTTTCTCAAATATTTAGCCCAGTCCAGATTTTGTATTTCACTTAACAAAATATTATCTTTCGATTACTTTGGACATTTTGACATTTTCCAATATGGCTAACGAAGAAGTTGTGAGATTTTAGTATGTCATTTAAATAATCTTTATCAACATCTATGTCAAATTTTAACTTCTTAATAATTACTTCCTAAATTCAAAATAATAATAATAATAATAATAATAATAATAATAATAATAATAATAATAATAATAATAAATAAATAAATTTGAAGGCAGTTTTTGGAATTTTAGAATTTAGAGCTAAATATTTTTAAAAGTATGCGTTTTATGAAGAATTATTACTCTTTAAAAAAATATCGTGTTATCTATGATTTATAAAACGACACTAAGTTTATCTCTTTAGCTTCAACCATAGCGAACATATTGCTGTTTTTATCTGGTTATTGCTCATTTGACACTTCCAGCGGCCATTTTCCAATATGACGGCGAAGGTCACCTGGGATTTCAGGGGACTTTTAGTATGTTGTTTAGAACATCATGCTCAACATCTGTACTAATTTTCAGCTTGTTACTAATTTGTTCCTTACTTTTTGTTGATTTGACTGCACTATTAGAGCATATTCATCAGGTTGTCTAAAACATACTGAGCTGTTGAGGGCCAAAATTAAGAATGCAGTTATTATGATTTTTAAATATCATTGTGTAATCATGTAGGTACCATTTTGTACGATGCCCTTCTCTCATTTTTCCGGCAACATCATAAATCCCTCACTATAGACTTCTGTAGTTTCTGGTCAAAACATTGTGACACGATACCACTCAGGGAGTTCTGTAGAAACTGACACAGATAATAGGGTAATGGTGCTAGGTCCAGGCTATATGGTGGATACATTAAAATCTGCCAAGTTCTCTCAATTTCTGACGGGTCATTAAAGATGAATGCGGTCCAGCGTTGCCAGTGTGGTATTATTATTATTATTATTATTATTATTATTATTATTATTATTATTATTATTATTATTATTATTATTATTATTATTATTATTATTATTATTATTAAGTATTCTGCCTTTTGGCGGGTTCTGGGACTAGTGAGTTGTCTTTTTTATTTTAGGTTTGGGCCTAGAAATATTTCTTCCATGTTTTTCGATCTTCTGCTTCCTCTTTTAACTTCCACTATCCATTTCCACTATTAAATTTTCAAGTACATTTTGCAAAATTCAGAAGGATATTGATCCTCATTCTCCTCTAAATGATCCCCTTGTTTTAGATTACTACACTACACATAACTCAGATAAACAACGGTCGTGTAGCTATACAACGAAGCACATACTTCAAATCTCTTGTTGTACAGATGGGACTAGCGTACAAATCCGACTATTAAATCATCTAGTTTGGGGCCACGGAATGAAAATATACTTTTGTTACCAAAAAAAAAAAAAAAAGTTTCAATGTTTTTTGAAAAGTATAATATCTAGAATTGTACGTTTTCCACACTAATACGACTATCCAGTAGTGATATCAGATTATTTTCGCGGGAGAGACTTTCCACATACCGGGAGGTAATATGTAGTAGTCACAATTGATACTATTTAAGACTTCTATGAAGAATTTGATATTATTTATTCAAAAGCATTATTCTAGTCTAGGAAACTTCTGTGTAAAAATATTTTGTTAAAGTGTGTAGTTTAGAAGTAAGGAAGCAAACAAAAAAGATCATTTCATTTACATTTATTCCTCCATGTAATTTGGTACCCTAAACTTGTATCCAACACTCGAAGCACGTTTATTTTTTGAAACTGACGTCATTTATAGAGTGCGTCCCCAAAGGCTTCATTCAGTATCGGTCTTCGGAAAATTTGCGGATCACAACTCAACGAAAAAAAAAAAGACCAATGAACAATTATAGCTGCTGTCACGTTCGTCTAAATCTATAACGCAAAATTTGCATTGCGTTGACGAGAACTGCCACGGAATGAGGCCCAAGTTGTTCTTATGTTCAATCGAGATTTATTACTTGAGATACAGACCTAAATCCCAGTCATCCATATCATTGAACTTGGTAGTCACGTAATACACTAATTTTAATGTAAAATAAATTAAAATAATGAAGATTGTAAGATGGCGGATGAATTTCGCTCTCCTATCAAGCCCAAGTTCACCAATGCGCGAGTCCACACTGTGCGAAATGTACTTGTGGATTTTTACTGTACTGAACATCGCCATAAGGCGTAGCAGGAACAACGTGTGACTTGTAAATAAAAAAATTTAGAAAAAGCACATTGTTAATATTTTGTGAGATGATGTTATAATAGTTTTCGTAATATGTAAACTATTACCATAATTTTATAATTAATATATGAAAAGTTTAAAAAAAAATAATGGGAACTTTTAATGCAAATATTCTATGAGTGTACAATGGAATTTAAAATAACATAGGATAAGTATTCAAATCGAAGCTAAGTAATCCCTTTAGCATTGCTATTAAGATATTTGTTGTTTTTAAAATACTAACAGAATTGCACGTTATTCGCACGGGAAGAATAGTTTATGCAAAATCTTTGAAAGTAAAGAAATAAGTAACGAAGAGCAATGCCCGAGTCTCGAGCTTGCAAGTTGGACGACCGAAAAACGATTGAGCTGCCTACCTCACAGGCAATATGGTTTACTGTACTATCCAGGGTTGCCAACCGTCCCGATTCTGTCGGACACTGTACCGATTACTGACTTATTTGTCCCTCGTCCCGACCGGACACTCGTCGGTACGCATACTGTCCCGATTTATCAATTTTCAAAGTTAATTAATATTTTACTGCGCCATTTTTACAAAGGAATAACTTACTTTTTTACACACACACTTTTTATGTATAGGATCAATTTAACATTTGTATTTTGACTCTTGTTCTTACAAATGTTCGGACTGCTGTTCTGTCGACTTCAAGCTGATCTACTCATTACTTTATCTGAAGGATCATAGGTCACGTCTGCTTGGTCGTCAACAGCTGATAACAGCTCAGCGTGATCAAATTGTAGATGATGCGTCACTAGGCCAGAATACATCTCAAATCGCTAGTGCTCTCGCCTTTAGTGCGAGCAGTCCTGGTGTCGATTAACGATGGGGACGTTTGGTCGAAAAAATGTAAAAGATTTTTCAGGCCAGCCATCTTGATTCAGGTTTACCTCGTTCACAGCAGACAAATGCTCGGAGGTCACCTAATATACAGGTCCCGGGCAGCTTCCTTTCTTCCCTTTCCCCGGATAGTGTGATCGCCAAGGGACGTCATTCCTCATACGTGATTGGCTAACATGGCCATAGATCCTACATTCTAATCAAATCGCTAGACTATATCTCAAATCAGCACTTAGTTGCGACCAATGAACTGTTCGCAAATGTTTAGAGCGGTAGTATGATGATGAAGTTAAATGGGCCAAAACTTAGCCCAGATCTGGTAAACCTAGGGCAACAACTGTAGCTCATGTAAGAATAAAGCGCTCCTAAAACGTCAGAAACAATAGAATACCACATAGACCCGTCATGTGGAACATGGATGTAGAGCGCGGCTGTTTCCACGATACCAGTAGGCAAAGACTAAAGGCCTGAGGAACTGTCATTTTGCCACCAAAACCTTTCCCACAGAGACGCACAAAATGAGGCGATTTGAATAGCCACAGTGGAATATTGAACGCTCACAAGCATATTGGGATCTAACTATATGGGGTGATGTGAAGGCATTCCTGTCCGATCAACGAGGAAGATTTATCCTTGAGAATAGGGAGAGGGAAAAAGTACGTGCTTCAACATGTAATGCAGATTGGGCATTCCGGACATATTGCGGACACTCCTAGGGGTACATGACAGCCGCCGGTCCGCGAGAAATGATTCTACTACGGGGCGAATGACCAGCCAACTTTATGTTGATGTGTTGATCACTGTGGACTACCGAGCGTAAATGCTATCGAAACATCCGTCAAGTTTGAACTACATAATGTAATTCGATTTTCCCAGGCAGAAGGGCATAATATAGCTCAAATCGTCGCATGAGTACAGATTACGGCAAAAACTTTATAAGAGATGGTTGTGTGCACGAGTACTGCAGAGAGCTGAAAGTACTCAGCAACGCACACGACGAGAGTAACCAAGGGTGGAAATCTATAGCGGCAGATAACTTTGACTAACATGTAAATTATGTAGTTCGTGAAAACCATAGATTATGATTTTTTTAGCTGTCTGATCTTAGAATTTTAGGAAACTCAGCAGTCGTCTGGAGAAATCAATTTACATCATGCAATTCACACTTGAAGGCGCTTTTCAATTGTACTTGATATGTTTTCACGTTCCTATTCCACAATGATTCAGATATAACCTGTCCCTCGGTATGGGGAACGGGAGGCACCCAATTAACAATTTGTGTTAGTCTCGTTTCGTCATCTTGGATGGTTCTTCTCTGGTAGTTAATAGAGGCTAAAAAAGATTGCCTTTGTACAGTACAAAGGTAACTTTACCAGGGCAATAAAGACAATACTTAGTAAAAATACAGCTTATTGAAAAACTAAAAATTAGAGAGTTTTGTGTATATATAAATACAATATGAAATTTAATCCTCTAATCTTTACAAATAGCTCTCACGGACCTTGAAATACAGTAGTAACAGTAACAGTAGAAAAATGAGATCTCAAAACATCCAACCGAACGACAAAGCATGCGAGGAGTGAAACGAAGAGATTACACCATAAAATTTCACACCTGGACCAGTGTCAAAGGGAAATAACAAGACAAAGAATTCTCTTGGACAACACGAGAATTACTGTCAGGATTAATTGTTTTCACATGCACACAAGATTGCTGTTATAAAGAGAGCTTAAAGAAAGAATGGATTCAACCACACTCACTTCAGATTCAACACTAGCAACAGTACAATATTTAAAAAATAAATCTTTATCTTTTACTTAACTCCCTTATTACTTTAGTAAGTAAAGATGGAGCATGGACAATTCTGTTATTTACCTCTATATATAGAGTGGTCCCAAAGTTGTATTATTTTTTTTCTTCCTCTGATGATTCTTCCCGGAGTAGTTCCCACCCGGAGATTCGAACGGGGGACTATTTTACCTCCGGAACTTTTTACCTCAGGAAGAACCATCATTATATTTATTCTCCTCCTTCGTCTGTTTTGGGAGAAAGATAATGTGGTAGTATTCAAATTTCCTTTAAACATCTCCATGCTGTTGACCACCTGGTGGTTCATCCGGCTTTTTGAACAATTTCCCCTCCTAAGGGCAAGAAGGTGCCCTGACAACCACCCGCTCATTCGCCCTCCGAAAAGACCGTTGGCACTTGGTAGAGGTTGACTCAGTCGGTCCCCACTCGGGAGTCAGTCGGTCTCCACCTACGTTAGCCGCCTACGACGTTGCCCGCTTTCTCATGCAAGGAGATGTAAGTTGGGATTTTCATTTGCAGGGTGACATAACTCAAAATTCCTAATTTTTCAGAAGAAGTGTTTGAAAGTTTTGAAACGCATTGAAAAAGATTTGCCGCAAGAACGACACAAGTGCTCTCTAAAGCCCAGTTTAGGAACCACATCTGTGAAGTTTTTTATCATAGATAGACATCAAGATTAACTTTCATTTTCTGCCTATTAGTCAATAAGGGCGATTTTTGAGCAAGGGCGCCCATCAGGGGGGCAAGGTGGGGCGCTCGCCTCCCTAGAGGAAATTGTACTTCGGAATATCGAAAATCCAATAGAATTTTACATTAGTTACAGCAAAATTTGAAACCATTTTTGGAACGTCGCTTATACTTGCCTCCCCTTGAAAACCACAAAATGGGCGCCCTTGTTTTTGAGTTATGTCAATCTTGAAATAAACAAGTGATATATATGTCGTCTGTTTAAGAGGACTCCTTTCAAAAAGGATTTCTACAGAGCTACACCTTATACTGTACATATCGTCCCTCTCGAGACAAAGGGGTGTATCTCATTTTCTTAACTTTTCCAGGACACAAGTTTAAACCTTTTCTCATTATTTATTATATCGTCTTCTTTTAAAATTTAGTTTGATCTTGTAAGTTATATACCTGAACGAAGGATATCAAACTAAATTTTAAAAGACGATATAATAAATAATGAGAAAAGTTAAGAAAACAAGATACGCCCTTTTGTCTCGAGAGGGACTATATTTAAGGAACACAATTTATCGGTTTTTCACGCAAGATAAGACGGAAATACTTCTGCTATGAGATCTTTCCGAGTCATCTGTGGAAGGTTGCACTTAACCCCTAGAAGCAGAGTTTAATGGAGCTGAGAAGTAGATTTCGTATAAATTACTACAAGGTATTTTTGCTAAGTAGTTACTACACATTAGTCGTTCATGTACTCCGGTGCAGAGAAGAGCGAGGCTGCTGTGTCAGCGTGGAGGTACGATAGTAGAAGCAGAGATGTTAGGAACAGTGAGTGTGCGCGTTTGTGCAAAACATACGCACTAACATGTGCTAGATGGTAGCTACACGTTAGCTTTGCATTACAATTGCGTAGTAATAAACTTAACATTTCAATTTATGTTCACAGTTGACTTACATGTTTTCCATGTATATAAGTAAGGTACTTAAACGAGCTTTGTAAGTTAACAGATGCTAGCAGTAGCTTTTCAAACAGAATGACCCTATATTCTTAATCTGCACCAGAGCCCGATTTAAATGATGAGGCCCTAAGCTATTGAACATATTGAGGTCCTTCATATATCTATCTGTTCTTTGCCAATGACAAATTTATGAAAATGTGTTTTTTTATTTTGATTATATGTTATATGTAAATTTATAGACCTACTAGGTGTATAAAGCTATTTGCATATGGTGCCTTCCATTTCAACTCAGGCAAAAAAATATAAAATTGTACCATCACCATCTCAGATATTGTTGAAACTTTTTTTATAGCAACTAGACATGTTTTTAAGAGACCCATATTTTTTTGTTTTGTCGAAAAAAATTTTCCCGCCAAGTAATGGGCCATCAAAGACGGGGAGTACAATTTATGAATTGTAGAAGACATGAAAAATGGTCAATTTTGGAGCCTCACCATTCGGCTATGGAGACAGGTAGAGTTATAATTCTTGTTGTGGTATGTACATAGGGATATAAATAAACTATATTTTACTATAGTTTGGTTTGCGCATGCGTATCTTTTTGTACATAAATTAACAAATGAACGTCAATTTATCTGAAAAGTCGAAGTTTGCGAATTTTTTTCGAGCACTTCTGGTTCGAATTTTAAAATTCTGTTTTCACGGTTGGTAAGACCTAGTTACCCGCTTTCCGAAAAAATATTTGTATCGCTTCTGTGGTCAACCGTTTTGTCGCAAAAAATTCGAGAAATTGTAAAATTTTCAAAAATCGCCATTTTTGGGCGCCATTTTCTCGAAAACACCATTTTTTAAAATTCTGAAATTTTGTCAGATGGTTCAACTTTACCTGAATAATAAACACACCAAATACCATTCTCGACCAATGCTTCATGGATTAACTGCAGCCTTTTAAAGTTAGCGAAGTTTCGCTAATTTTGATGTCACAGTTAGCAACACTGGGAACAATGAAAGTGCAATGATTTGATGATGTTTGTGGTTCACATTCATTAAATGAAGAATAAATGGTTTTCTTGGCTGTTTTTTTTATTATTTTGATTAAAAAGGCTCTCTGAAATAGTAAAATGAGCCTCCCTCTACTCCTCCGTTTTCTTAAACTGAAGTAATCTGAGGTGGAAATTACGATTACGAAACACACAAATTTCAAGTTCACTTACTTAAAATGGTCTTCGGAAACAAAATTTCAGTTTTTTTTTTTTTTTTTTTTTTTTTTTTTTTTTTTTTTTTTTTACATGGACCAATCATTTGCTTGGTTGTTGTCTTCTTTGCTAATAGCATGTAACCGTGCAGATGCTCCAATAGATGTTGCTTCACTCATAACTCATCCAGGAGTGGATCTAGGGGGACGATTGCCGCCCCCCCCCCAGAAGAAGAAACTTTCTTATATATATATAAATAAAACCCATCCCAGAGTTTGGAGCTCTTAAAAGTAGCTCTAAGTAGCAGTATTACAATCCCCCCCCCCAGAAGTCCGTCCTGGATCCGCCCCTGCATAGCACATTGTCGATAGTCACAAAACTCTTATTTTCACTTCTCTTATGCTCTTCTGGAAACCTGTAACCTGCTGAAGGTTCATGTGGAAGCATAAACAGCACTTAAACTTCACGTAATTCATGATTTATTCATAATATTTCTGCTACGCACTACTGGTTATCATACATATATGTATATAACAAAAGTTCCCTTTTGCAGATTTCTTAAATCTACACTTTGAATTGCAAAAGTTCGATTTTGGGGGAAGTATGAAGTTAGTTCATGGTGACCCGTTACTGCCATAAAAACTTCGCAATTTTCCGAAAGCCAAAGATAACTTCGTTGAATACCAGTTACCGGTCGCATACTTTCCCTTTTTTCTTCCGGAAGTCGTCGAATTCAGTTCCAGGTAACAAAACGAGAGTAATACCCGGAGTTTGTACTTGTACTATACTCACGAATTCTCCTGCAGTTTTAGTGGGGACGCGGTGGCTCAGTGGTAGAGCGTTCACTTCCGGTGCCTGGGGTCCCTGGTTCAATCTCAGCTCGTGCCGTTCTGCATTCCACCATTTCATTCATTTCTCATAATCACCGTCTCCTTTCGCCTAACCGGCATAACCGTGGAACGTAAAACTTAAAGATTTCATTTCATTTTTTTTCTTCTGCGGTTTTAATACTGTGTATCTGTTTTAGCCTAAGGCTATGGCGCGTTGCCACATTCTTTGCCCCCCCCCCCCTCTTCCCCACTACCGTCGCAGAGACCCTTGCATGGCCGGTTTCACTGCAAAAACACTGCTTTATCGGACCGTCTGCATCTCGAACATCTGAAAGCGATTTTTAAAGTGGGATGCAGCACCATCAGAAATCACTGACACGGTTTGGGAAATTGTAGACACCTATTTCCACGTATTCAAACCTTTTTTCTATAAAATATATTTTCGCTTTTCTTCGAGTATGTTTAGAATCTTGTCTATGACTATGAGTACATGAGCCGAATCGTGTGTTTTATCGTCGTTTATTACAACAAAACTGTCAATTGTTTCATATTTCGGTGATAACTCTGAATTTCACTTTGCAGAATAACAGTCCAGTTTTCAACGAAGTCCACATGAAGTAAAATAGAATTTGTATCTTGAAATTTTATACGATGGTTTTCGGTAGCAATTGATTCTCTTTGGTTTTTCTTGATGTAGTCATGAATTACAATTCTTACAGTTAAACCGGCAATGTACGATACGAAAACAGAAAGTGGCACAGTTTTTTTTTTTTTTTTTTTTTTTTTTTTTAAATATCATTATTCTCCCATATGGCATACGTAACCACTTTCATTTTCATCAGGATCAATAATTAAAGACACCACACTTATTTCTTCCACTCCAGGACATTCACCACATTCTTGAAGAAGACAGCTGTCATTTTCTACGGATCATATTACTAAAGGAAATAGGTCACTCATGACAGCTTCAATACAGGTTGCACCTTTGATTTGTAGCAACGCAGTAGCAGCTAACTTAAAATTTGCACAATACACACACACACACACACACACTTCCCTCTCAGGTTGCGAACTGACACACTTTAGTCGAATACTATAAAATTCCGAGTGACCCATTTATATGCTGGGATTGTTCTGTTTAAAAATTCAGTAAATTTCTTTGGAACGCGTAAGAAAACGTTCCGATTTCTTTTAACTTTTTGTCATTTTTCGATCACTGTAATGACATCGCACTTAATTGAGACTTCGTCTGGAGCATTCCAAATCATACTGAGGTAATAGTTTAGGCCTTTTATAGATCAACAGAATTCACTGGATGGCCATTTCAAGTAAACTTAAAATTTGTGTGTTTCGTAATCGTAATTTCCACCTCAGATTACTTCAGTTTAAGAAAACGGAGGAGTAGGGGGGGCTCATTTTACTATTTCAGAGAGTCTCTTTGTTCAAAATAATAAAAAAACAGCCAAGGAAACCTTTTATTCTTCATTTAATGAATACGAACCACAAACATCATCAAATCATTGCACTTTCATTGTTCCCAGTGTTGCTAACTGTGACATCAAAATTAACGAAACTTCGCTAACTTTAAAAGGCTGCAGTTAATCCATGAAGCATTGGTCGAGAATGGTATTTGGTGTGTTTATTATTCAGGTAAAGTTGAACCATCTGACAAAATTTCAGAATTTTAAAAAATGGTGTTTTCGAGAAAATGGCGCCCAAAAATGGCGATTTTTGAAAATTTTACAATTTCTCGAATTTTTTGCGACAAAACGGTTGACCACAGAAGCGATACAAATTTTTTTTCGGAAAGCGGGTAACTAGGTCTTACCAACCGTGAAAACAGAATTTTAAAATTCGAACCAGAAGTGCTCGAAAAAAATTCGCAAACTTCGACTTTTCAGATAAATTGACTTTCATTTGTTAATTTATGTACAAAAAGATACGCATGCGCAAACCAAACTATAATAAAATATAGTTTATTTATACCCCTATGTACATACCACAACAAGAATTATAACTCTACCTGTCTCCATAGCCGAATGGTGAGGCTCCGAAATTGACCATTTTCCATGTCTTCTACAATTCATAAATTGTACTCCCCGTCTTTGATGGCCCATTACTTGGCGGGAAAATTTTTTTCGACAAAACAAAAAAATATGGGTCTCTTAAAAACATGTCTAGTTGCTATAAAAAAAGTTTCAACAATATCTGAGATGGTGATGGTACATGCTCTGCCTGAATTGAAATGGAAGGCACCATATAACATGTTGCCATGAAACCAAATGCACGAAGGCTATCTAGCCGAGTCAGGGCAGGTGCGCAGCAAGGTGCCCATATAATGGCTCGGGAGTGCGTCCGTAGGGAGCAGGTGCTTCACGGATAGTGGGTATACGCATGCACGAGGATAGTGGAGAAACACTTCACATGACATAAAAACACATGCCTCGCGTGTAGCACAGCACGGCTTTGCAACATCTCTATGATGACTTTATATACTACCTTCACGTAGCATTTACTTTAGTATGGTGGTTTATATATTTGCGTTCAATAACTTTAAAATGTAAAATCTAACTGTATTTGGTGACAAAGAAAAGGCAAATGTATGATTTTTGGTGCAAGTATGTATGTACTAGACCTACTTAGTTGTCTTCTTACTGACGACAAAAACATCTTCTGAAAATTTCTCACTTACACGTACGAAAGCAAAGAAACTGGAAGCTTATGGATTTGTATTTTTTTATTATTATTATTGTCGAAAATACTTCAAATTCGTGACTGTAGTACATTATACTAGTAAATTGAGTTCTCCAATTACGTGGAAAGAAAATCATTATTCATTGATTTTAGCTAATCTTTATTGTATAATTTTAGCAATAATTACACACTGAATCTACATGACATTTAACATGTTTGTTCCATGTAATTGACCTTAATTCTCGTTCTAAACAGCAATTAGTGTTCCTCATTCACCCACCCCGGAAAATTTGGCAAAGTCCACACTCCAAATTTGTTAGGCAATAATTAGAGAACCAAAGGTCTTCACAGGAAAATATTTCAAAAAACATAATAAGCAAGTCAATATCTACTTCCAATCAAAATTTGGTCAAGATCGGCTAAGTTTTCTAGACCTGTAAGATAAACTGTTTTTTGTGAATGATCTTTTGAAAAGAAAAATCAAAGGAAGGGCGAAAAGGACTAAAGTTTTACTGTTATTGCACAATTTTTGAATTGTTGATCAGTTTGAAACACAATTGGCAAATCAAAAAAGTGTCGTGTCTTATTCTTCCTAGTATCTCGTTAACTTCAGTTTATACCACATCTTATTCATTAAAAAAGATCTCGTTACAGAAAAACGAATCCTAAATACCATGAGATTCAAGTCTAAAGAATGAAACAAAGTGGCAAATGGTTCTGTTATTTATATGATGGAAATTTGGCTCACAGCAATTTAAAGAAGAGGTTTAATTTAGAGGAGTGATACATTGCCACAGTTGCAATTTATCTTAGAGAATACATGTTTAGTTAATTATCCATAATTAATACACATAGCAATATATGCGTATGCTTAAAACAGAATATATGTTGGAATAGTTCTTTGCATGTATCGTTAATCCCATATAGGTGTTTCAACCTCCTACATAGGTAGTCATAAACATCATATAGCACGTGCTGCACAGTTATTTTTGTCATCGGAATTCAGCCAGACATAGCCAACATGTGTTGATTCACGGTCTTTCACTTTTATTGGGAGTCCGAATCTAATTGAAAACAAAGAGTGGAGAGGATTTACATCCTTTGTTCTCTTCCTCCTTTTCAAAATATTTTATTTTTCTCGTTCAGTCATTTTTCGACACTTCAAAATTATACAATTAGGGTTGCCACCTTTCCAAAGCAAAATGGAGGGACTAATGGCGGGAGAAATGTGTCCTTTTTATCCGTAATAATGAAATATTCTTGGTGAACAGTGAACGGTAATCATCTAATTGAAAAAACAAGGATTTTAGGAATGATAAAAAAAATGGATCAAAAGATGGCGATCTTGACCAATAATTAGATGTTGGATCAGGAGCCACAAAATTTTTGAACGGCCTCTAAATCGAGTTTCTGTATATTTTACGGAATAAGCACATCATACTGTGTGATAATTTGTGTTTGGCTACACTATATGTAGTTCTCGAGATATAAAGCATACAAGAAAATCTTTGATTGAATGAAATATATTGGAATGTTTTGGTTCAGGGCCCACAATATTTTTGAACAGCCCCTAAATCGAGATTTCTTCTTCTTCTTCTTCTTCTTATTATTATTATTATTATTATTATTATTATTATTATTATTATTATTATTATTATTATTATTATTATTTTATTATTATTTTACGGAATAAGCACATCATACTGAGTTAAGTGGTAGTTTTGGTTTGGCTACACTATATGTAGTTCTGCAGATATAAGACCTACAAGAAAATTTCTGCCTGAAATACAGTGGCGTATTTACGATTTTGTTTCGGGAGTGGCTTTGCAAACTTTCGGGGGGGGGGGATTTGCCTGGACATGTGAAAATTCTGCAAGATATTTCATTTACTTTACTATACTAAGTAAGATTTCGGGGGGTGCTTAAGCCCGGAAGCCACCCCCCTAAATACGCCAATGCTGAAATATATAGGATCTTTTGATCCAAAAAGGAAAAGTAAAATAATTTATTACCATCTATAGGTTCTCTAACCACTCGAAAGGATGCCATTTTGGTACTTTGGCCAGAAGAGCGTAACCGACGAGCAAAAAGATATTCCAGCCGAGGCTTTCTAGTACTACTACGAACAATGGTAACTACGTCTCTATTGCTGTGTAGTTGCCTAAGGGGACTATTTTGAATGGGATAACCTTGACTTATAAAAATAATACTTCAATAAAGAAAATATTTTCAATTAAATGGTGTCTGGCCTATGTACAGGTTTTCTGTTTCAGGCAGCCTGCAAGCGGCCTGCCTGCACTGTCGCTTTCGTGAACTTCTCTCCTATTTTGAAGTCTCTGTATAGGAATGTGGAAACTAAATTTCTACAGGGTGGTTCGGAAGTGGGCGTACCCCTAATTGGTGTTTTCTGACTGTTTTAGGTTTTACCCACATTTGTCTGGTAACATTGCTTGGCATTGTCTGACAACATTGCTATCCATGAAGCACAGCGCACTTTGCGATTCACGTGCGCAATTTCCTGAATTAGACGTTTGCTGGCCGCTGGATTGGAAGAGGTTGTGCATCTTCACCAGCTCCCTTTGCCTGGCCTCCAAGAAGTTCCGATATATATAGGGTGAGTCAAAATAAGTGTTACAAGGCAATATCATATTCCTTTGAAAATAGAACTTAGGATAGGAGGAGGGGAGGGGAAAGATATATAAAAATAAATAAAACTTAATAACTCTTGAACCACCTGACCGATCTCGATCAAATTTTCAACATAGATGACGTTCGAGCCTGGAAAGCTTCTTTTTTTTTTTTTTTTTTTTTTAATATTTTCACTTTGACGGTAGAATCTCGGAGAGGGGGAGGAGAAGGGGAGATTAATATATACAATTAAATAGAACTTAACTCTTGAACCACCCAACTGATCTCGATCAAATTTTCAACATATATGACATTAGGGCTTGGGATAATTTTTAACATTGGGAAGGGACAGGGAAATATAAAAATAACCGAAAATGACCAATATCAAAGAGCGCTTTGGTAATAGTAAAAACGGAACATATTACTATTTTTCCTTAATTTAACCCAGCGAAATCGGGGTGCGTCTTAGATTCGAGGACATCTTAAATGCGAGTAATTATCGAGAAATTCTTAATTAAAGATATTAACGTGTTATTAAAACTACTTTCATAGCCATAAATATTTTAAATTTTGTATCATATTCAACCATTCAGACAACAATAGTGTACTGCGCTTGTGTAGGTTTGCTAGTTACGTGCTGGTTTGCTAGTTACAATTAAAACGCAATTCCTGTAGCTTTCTTAACTCCACGCGAAGACAAATAACCACTACGTACTCACGCAACGGCAAATATTATATGGCACCATTTTTTTCTATGAACCAGTAATTCATACAAAAACGTTACATTTCCAAATGAAATTGTATATATTAAGAGGTCACTTCAAAAAGTGAGGGGACAACTGCCCCGTCTTGCCCCGTAATCGCCGCTCCTGTTTATAACCATAATTGAGTTCCGTGAGAAAATAACGGTTTTCACTTTTCATTCCCAAGTTAACTACGCTAATATTTAGCTATGGAAAGAAACTTACTAAACTAGTTTTACTACTATTATCTTGGTTTTCTTGCAGATTAAAGAACTAATACCCACTTCCATATCACCGTCATCAGACATTATATCTCTCATTCCAGGACTAAAATATGACTATCTCCTGTGAGGGAATATAGCTGACACTCCACATTTTTGTTCGTTTAATTTTAATGCTAAGTTAAGCACCACTTTTCGTCTTTCGCCTACGAGGTTAAAAAGCCATGACTCAATGTTTCCAGTGTTTTGGTCTTTAAATCAGTCTTTGAAATGATTCCTCAAATTCTTTTTTCACATAGATATATGAATTAGGCGTCCCATAGATTTATTCGATAAACGTCTGCGGAAAGTTATACGTAACTCTGCATCGTATTTGACTCCGCTGGAATTTGGAACTTGGCTTGGAAACATCTTTCCTTTCTTTTTTTTTTCAAAAAAAAAAAAAAAAACAAAAAACGAAAAAATATCAGGAACATTTTATGCTGCCGCCCAGGTGGCTCTACGAATCATTTCTTCCCATTTCCACTTTGACACAGAGTTAAAGACAAACCACGTGCTTGTTAAAAAAAAAAAAAAAAAAAAAACTTCAAATTAATAAAAGACAAGTGTTTTATACGTATAGTGGAGGCTAAATGTGTAGCGTAGGCGTATTTCTTTTCCGATTCTTTTATACATTTGACACGTGAGTGCGTAACAGCTGCGTTTCTCAAACTGTGGTCCACGAGGTCTGCCCGTGGAATTCTCTTAGATTAAAGATTAGTATAAGAGAGCGAAAATAAAAATTAAGTGAATTGTGTATTACACACTACATTGGAGAATCTCAAGCAGAATTATAAACTTCTACAAATAATAGATTATACAAATTCTAATTCTTTATATAGATGAACTATACTATTAAAAAATATTCATGACAGTCTTCAATCATTAAAAGAACTTATATATATATATATATATATATATATATATATATATATATATATATATATATATATATATATATATATATATATATATATATAGGGTGGTAAAGAAAACTATTTGAACAAACTCCGGGAACATTCCCGACACCGAAACCAGCAAAAAAGTCCTCTGGAACTTTGGTCAGTGGGGGATAGTTTCGGTGATATAAGGTGCCGAAAACACTCAACGCAAAGTAGAGAGTGCGGTTTAGAACATGACACTCGAAGTTTTATATATATACCCTCATGTGCAAATACATACACAGCAGTTTCGCGCATATCCCTTTCAACACCGGGAAACACAATTGTGCGTTTTGGTTAAAATCGATATAGAAGTGCCCCTATGACATTTGTGCTTCTAACCGACGTGCAGTGATTGTGTAAGCTTCGTCCAACGATTTGCAGTTGTTTTGGTCTGTGAAAGGTCATTTTGGGCGCGTACAAGAAGAAAGAAAAGTATTGTTCTCAATGAAGCTATGACTGTCGCCGTGTTGAAAGGGATATAATTTATCCTGTATGACACATACCTAACTGCTTGACACGTGTTGACTCCCGATGTTGCCCCTTGGTGATGCTGTATACATCCATTGAACGATAGTTGGTGATGAGCGCTCTATCAACAAACAAGCACTTGTGTTCGCGACGTTAGAGACTTGTGAGTCAAAGCTACATTACTTGATATAGTGCCAGTGTACGTGTTGGAGAATGGCGCAAAGAGACCATATTGATGATGTTATGCGTGGAAGAATCATCGGGCGACTCGAGAGGGGTCAGACCTAGATGGACGCGTCTCGTGAATTGGGTGTCCCACAAAGTGTCATCTCGACGATCTGGCGACGATTCCAAAGGGGTGAAAACATCTCTCGGAGGTTCGGGGGAGGTCGTCCTAAGAGCACCAGTGCATCGCGCTGCCATAATAGATGAGTACCTTGAGCACCAGGATATCAGGCGATTCGATTGGCCCAATTGCTCACCGGACTTGAACCCCATCCAGCATGCATAGGACATGCTTGGCAGGCGAATTGCACGTCGTCAAATAGCTCCAAGAACCATTCCTGAGCTTCGGGAGGTACTTGTACAGGAATTGCAGCAGCTGCTTCTTGATAATCTCATTCTCCGCAAGCAATCACGTTGCGGTACATGTGTTGCAGTGCGGGGCGATCACACACACTATCGATATCCTGTATCTTACGCTTAACTCCCGAAAACCAGATTAGTCTATTTCCGAATTTTCCCATGCCAATGTATTTTCGTCTCTGTTGCCCATCCTGTGCATTCTCTTCCAGTGTTCTCGTACTGTATCCATTTGCAATTCCACATTCCAATAATATAAGGCTGATTCACCATTCTCTGAGTGCAATAAATCATGCAAATAGCATTATTCTTAAGTTTTGCACATGAGTATATATATATATATATATATATATATATATATATATATATATATATATATATATATGGCCGGATTTAAAAGGAGCGCACCGGTGCATATGCATCCTCCCTCCTTCCTTGTTAATATGCACTATCTAAAATGAGAAGCTAGCAGTGAAATTAGCAACACTTATCAAAACCTTCGGCCGTTATGTTTCTGTTTGGGGCTTAAAAGAAAGAGCAGTTTTGCAAAAGCAATACTTTAAATCGATTTTCTTAAAGTTGAAGGAAAAGGATTCATCAAGCAAAACAATATTCCTCATTCACACCACAGATGCCTAAGGTCATTTAAAAAATTCAAATTTAATTCAAATGTAGTGGTACTTATTGGTGCACCTCCCTTCAGAAAATCCTGCACACACACAACACACACACATACACACACTAGTGCTCTCAAACGGGTCGGGTCAGCTCGAGTCGGGTTACGGGTCGGGTTGTTGGGTCAGGTCAATCGGATCGGATCACGGGTCGGGACGGCGGAATTCAACCCGACCCGACCCGACCCGTTGAGAACACTAACGCACACACACACACACACACACATATATATATATATATATATATATACTGTATATTCCTCTATCAATTTTGATAAAGAATTATTGGAATTTTAATTAATACATTTTAAAAATATAAGTATACTGGCGTATGTTCCGAACATTTACAAAATACTTGTTATCAAAAATATGAATCAACTTTAAAAAAAAGCTCTCAAAGCCAGAAAATAATAAAAGCGCTAACAAGCAGAAATAATAATAATAACAATAATAATAATAATAATAATAATAATAATAATAATAATAATAATAATAATAATAATAATAATAATAATAATAATAATAATAATAAAGCTTGGATGCACAAATAATTCATGACTATTACCTTTTAAATACTTTGAAGTCCTCCCAAGTCAAACAAATTCTGTATGGTAATTTTACGAGGCATTAGTATGTTTGACTTGGCACGACTTTAAAAAGTTTCTATAGATAGCAATTTGTGCTTTTAAGGGCTTTATTATTGTTTTCTCCTCAAGTAATACTCCTGAACAGCGGCAACGACGTCAAAAATCTAGACACACAATATAAAGGTAACCAATAAAGTTCTGTCGCTTTTTGTGGAGGTCTGTGTTCAATTGGCTCTCATACCGTGAATTGAATGCGAATGGAGATAAGGCGAAGGTCAGCTATTGGTGTGCGTATATCTAACATACTACCTGGTTGTACCATGTAGGACAGAGTGAACATGGGACCTCCACAGAGCTGTTACATTATAGGCCTACCTTAGTATAAATCATGGTCCGAGATTTTTGGGACATCCTATGTATAAACTCACATTTTTGTTAGTTTAGTAGAGATTTTGAAAATATGTAGAAATTTATTGTGGTACACTGAACCACAAAAGTATCCCCCCTAAGTGCTCTAAATCCATTATTTGGGGTTTAGTTCATTTGCAGTTGTGAGAACGCCTATATAGATGCAACCCAACGTACACGTAACTTTTTTCGGCACTGACAGCAGTTGGTAGCACTAAGTCAGATCTTTATGCAAGTAAAATTGTGAGTAGATGAGGCACGAATCATTTCTGTATTCTGAGATGAATCGCTCTGGTTTAGAGTGTGTTGTCCAATGAACACCATGTATTATTCTCAATATTGCTGTATATGTAATGTATTATTTCATTATATACTGTATACTCAAAGAAATAGAAACACTGATCACACATGTATCAGAAAATGCTTGAAAGTAGATGAAAATATCAAATCTAGAATAACTTCCTGGAACTAAGTTTACAAATGATTGCCCCCATTAAGAGACCTCCAATTCTCCTTGTTCCAACATTTTTTTCTTTCTAGGAAAGAGAAGATCTTGTTTAGCACATTGAGTATGCATTGAAATTGAAATTGAAAATTTCGAAAAAGTTTCAGCCTGGTAGGGATTTGAACCCTGGTCTAACGAATAGACGTTCAACGCGCTAACCACTCACTTACCGTGCTGCTCCAGCTTCCACCTCAACTAATACCTAGTTAAAATCGTTTCATGGAAGAATATGCACAAGATACTAATGCTTATGTGAGTGTCTTAATGACTTACTCGAGATTTCCTTGTTTAACTCAAAAACAAGTTATATGGACGTTTCTCAATGAGGAAAATATCAACGAAACGTTCTTCAAGTTGAAGCTACGTCATCGGTTGGGGTCCCGATTTACATTTCATTTCTTCTTTACCATAACTTCTAATTTCCAAAGAAGAAAAGAAGACAGAAATTATTTTCACATTCTTTGAATTGTATCAACACGTGTAGAAATAGACAGTTCTATGTTTATGTTCCATAATTATTAGTTTATTTTCTCATATTCTTATGAGAAATTTGTCGCAAATTGAGTCGGTGGCACTAGCCGAGTGATCTCGGAAGTTCGGCTTCTGATCATTAGGCGCTATCCACTAGGGGTTCGAATTCCTCTGAAGAGCAAGGTCGGAATTTCAACTGTCCTTGGTATTTCTGTGTTCCCGACCCTGTAAGGGTTTGGTATATGTCCAAAGTACATGAGGTGCCAGTGGCGAACAATACTCCGGTTGGGGCGATTTGTTTTTTTTTTTAAATTGTGAAAGCAGGGAACTCCCATTGCAGCTACCTGAGTTCAAATTCCGTCGTGGCAATTATTATTTTTTTTATATGGGAAGGTAATGTTTATGTAATTGCTATTGTAATTCTGTTATTTCTTTATAATAATAATAATAATAATAATAATAATAATTATTATTATTATTATTATTATTATTATTATTATTATTATTATTATTATTATTATTATTATTATTATTATTATTACAGAAGAAAAGAAGTCTCAAGTCGAATCTATTCATAGGAACAGAAAAGATATACAGTATGTCAGATGTTTTGTAGATTTCGTATGTACGCAATAATATTATTACTTTATGGATTTACAGATAGAATTATCATTTTATGACAAGAAGAAATGGAATATAAATATTTGTTAGCTGATAACAATAATGCATTTTGTTTCGCCCTTCTTCTAGGTAGAAAGGTAAGGTGACATCTTAAATAGGATCATTCTCGTGACTAGAGTTGTAAGCTCGATTACTATTTACAATTTGTGCACAGCTAGGAACAATTTATAGGAACTCATTTTTGGCCCATACTACAGCAGTAAGGACGTGTTTACCCCTTATGTATCCATCAATTCTTGCCCAAACACGTTACTTCTCAAACAGTACGATTCAAGGTTGATACGAATGACATAATTTGTTGTTGTTGGCATTTCACCTGTGAAGGAACTCGTCTCAGAGTTGAGACCCAGAGAAACTGAATTTTTCATGTTAGTATACATCAGAAGTATCAATATTGCAAATTATAAAAAAAATGTTTTAATTGTCTCAGCCGGAATCGAACCCACGACCCCTACGTCATGAAACTAACTCTTAAGCCACTACTCTAAGACATCACAGATACTCATATTGATTGGAATCTGGTGTTTCAGGGCACTGGATTATTTTTATAAAAGTTAACTATTTTAACGAACCTCTCTCAGTACTTTGTTTCCTATTTTTACGCATTTTGCTCACTTTTACAGTTTTTCCAGTAACTCTTTAAGAACAGGAACAAAAACAGAGAAACATTGAGGACAGTAAAAATCACAAAAACACTATTCATGTGATCTTCCCTTGCCTGAAGTAAAACAATAACATATGGTGAACATGCAATTTTTGGTCTTCTATCTTCTATGTGTTGTCAAATCCAGAGTTGGAGTGGGTCAATGTGTCTGTGAGTCAAGTAGGTCAAGTTTTCTGTGGGTCAGTGTGTCGTGGGTTAATAGCATGTGACACACTGCCACCCACCACCTACCGTGACCCATCACCCACCCTGACCCACTCTGACCCACCGACTCACTGCTCACTGCATTGTAGACAGCATCTTCTGAACAGCATATTTTTTCACCCTCGACCGTATCCATAGAAACTAAAAACACGTTTCTGATTGGTTGTAGTTTGCGATTTTCTAAACCTTCTGGTGTATGTATTGTGTATTATAGTAGTAATAGAAGAAAATTGTCAATTTGTTGGAATTGAAGAAAATTGAAGAAGGAGTTGAGGTTAAATTTATATCATGCAGTCAAGGTGGAACAAAACGAGCCCTGCTGGGCTTCTAACCCGTTCCTACTACTACTCCTACTACTCTTAATACTATTCTTACTACAAGTATTACTACTACTACTAATACTAATAATACTAATACTTTTACTGTGGAATTGTATAGAAAACCTGCACACGTAACGTACGTAAATAACTTTTTTGAGTATTATTTTCATCTTATTTTAATAAAAAACGCGTTATGAAAATTTAGAAAATAAAATATAAAAATCAAGCACTTTCCTTCGCCTGGGTTTGAACCCACACAAAAAGCAATTATAACTACTAGCCCATTGCGCTAGTACCCTCGGCCACGAAGCTCGCCAATAGCAAGTGCTTGACTTCTGCTATATTTAAGCTACGTGGCGACAAACGGATAACTCCAACTAACCACAACCGCGTATTTAACTCCTATGAGTAGGGTCGTGCGTGATTTAAAAATATGCTTGTGAACACTGGTGAATTTGTCTACGTTGTACTTTCAAGGCTTCCATTTCCCTTCCCTTCAAGGTTGTAGATAAAAGAATAAACTAGTAGTTACGGAAGATAAAAATTGAACTTTATTTTTCTACAAGTGTTGATGCATTTCAAAGAATGAAAAATAATGTCTGCCAGCTTGCATTTTCACGGATCCCAAGAGTTTCAGATATCCTCTGATCTTATTGGCCAATACAGGTAGGACATCAAGAGTCATTCCTACATATAGCGGGAAGCAAAGGACAACTGCTGTCGGCCCTCCTAGCCGAGTGTGCCAGCGCAACATGCTTGTAATGAAAATCCTTTTTGGCGTGGGCTCAAATCCTGCCCAAGGATTTTCTTTTATTTTTTTTAAAATTTTCATAAAATAAGCTTGCAGTTTTACTATACAGACCAATAGTAAAAATAGTAGTAATAGTAGTAGTAATAATAATAATAGTAATTATTATTATTATTATTATTATTATTATTATTATTGTTGTTGTAGTAGTAGTAGTAGTAGTAGTAGTATGAGGAGGAGGAGCAACGATTTAGAAGCCCCACAGGGGTTGGTTAGGTTCTCTTCTCTTGCCCAAATTTTTCTGTACATTTTACATGACCAACTTCAAACAGCTAACTACGGTACCGCGCGAATGCTGAAACTCTTGGGATCGGCGTAAACACTGTCGGCTTTTCTTCTTTGGAAATTAGAAGCTACGATGAGGAAGAATAGTAGTAATGTAAATCGGAAGCACTTAAAAACGATGAGGTAGCCTCAACTTGAAGAACGTTTCGTGATATTTTCCTCATTGACGAAGGTCTATGTAACTTGTTTTTCAGTTAAAGAAGGAAATCTTGAGTAAGTCATTGTGACACTCATAATGAACGTCTCCTTATACAAGCATAAGTATTTTGTATATTCGTACATGCAACGATTTTAACTAGCTAAAAGTTTAGATAGAAGATGAAGTGACGCGGTACGTTAGTGGTTAGCGTATTGAACTTCTATTCGGCGGACCCGGGTTCGAATGCCGGACAGGTTGAAACTTTTTCAAATGCTTCAATTTCAATTTAAATGCATACTCAATGTGACAAGCAAGATCTCTCCTCCAGAAAGAAAAAGATGTTGGAATGAAGAGAATTGGAGAAGGTCTCTCAGTGGAGGCAATCATTTGCAATCTTATTTTCCGCAGTTGTTCTAGATTTAATGTTTTCAGCTACTTTCAAGCATTTTCTGATACATGTGTGATCAGTGTTTTCATTTTTTTTTTTTTTTTTGAATATACAGTATATAATGAAATAATACATTACATATACATTTTGGGTGTCCTCCGCCATTTGAAAGGATGTAGGCATGTCTCTACATTGAAGTAATAATTTTTTGAAAGTGCCCTTTGGGAATTCTTAGATTCCCAACATATACCATCTTTCCAAATCGATAATGAAGAAGAACTCCTCGTTTCAAATGTGGATTTCTGATGAGAGACGGAATCTGCAAGGAAAAATCAAGTGTCCACTTTTTCGAATTATGGTCCGGTGAGAGAGAAAGGTGAAGAAAATTGCATAATTGGATAGTGTAACCCAGGCACGTAGCCAGGATTTCATGAAGGGGGGGATCCGTGACATGAAATACTATGGTCACCACACGAGGGGCTCAACCATTCTAAACTATTTTACTGGAACATATATTGGTTCTTTTAGCCAGGATTTCGTAACGGGGGGAGGTGCGACATGAAATTCTGAAGGCCTAGGAGCTCGATCGATCTAAACTACTTTACTATCAGCATATATTGGCTTGTTAGGACAATAAAATGAGGATATGTTGATAAGTATTTTAATAACAAACTATGAAGAAATCTCGAGTGAAAGAATAAAAAACGTATTGAAAAAGATTTTACAATATTTAAGTTATTCCTCTGTTCATTCAAATATAACAATTTTCCTTTCATTATGACCTCAAGTATTATAAAATGTACATACTCAATAATGTCTTGTAAAGTATTTTACAATATTTGCGTTCCTTTCTGCGTTGAATCAAATGTTTACAGAACATTTTTCCACATAACTTTTTGTTTTTATTATTCCGTCAACTACTGTCTGTTCCAAATGACAGGTTAATAAAGTAGCAGTACAAAATTGTTTTTGAAATAACATATTTAATACTGCAAGGATGCGATGACAAAAAATTATGATAAAAAATGTCCACGTTGTTACACAACGGCACTATGCTTTCGGACGCTTGAAATCTCCCTGACTAGCAGCAGAAATTCTAAGAATTCCGTAACTTTTCAAGAAATTTCAAATTCCCTGACTCTTCCAGGATCGCTCACCTCGCCACCATGTATTTCAAATAATACAAATCTCCTCATAAGAAAGAGTAACCAAAAGCTTCCTGTATTTTTATTTTATTTTTAACGCTGATATTCCTTTTTCTCGTTTCATTTTGTTTCATCCTTCCTTAATTTTTTTTCATTTCTGGTCTCGAAGGGGGGGAGTCCGAACCCCCGGACGCCCCTTGGCTACGTGCCTGGTGTAACCTCAAAATTCACTTTGATTAGCTTAAGGGTTTCCTTGGTGGTGTTCCGTATTACTATGAAGTACTAAGTTATCAGGTTTCCCCCAGAAATTGCATATATACATACTTGCGATGTAAGTGTTGTAAAACACTCAAGGGGGGGGGGACATATTAGTCGTATCGGTTGTCATAATAATAACAAATGTATGTACTACACGTACATACGTTTGCCCAAAATTTGAACCTTGTTTTTAGGACATGTAGCTGCGCAATTCTCTTTGCTTAAATTCTGAAAAATGCTCATTCGGTAAATATGTTTTAAAGTAGCTGAAATAAAATCTAAGTGAATTCCCATTGTATCAAATTTTCTACATCACGGCACAAGTGAATTTTATGGGTGCATTTCAACGTACTGGTAAAGTGAGATTTTCGTTATTAGCTCGTGTCTCGACCACTATATTCTGATAACAGCCATAGTAATTCATATTATTGGTAAAATAATTTGAAATGTTTAAGTCGCAAATCTTTTATTACAAGAAAACAGCTGGTCTGCTTACGATACGTTCTTGAGAAAGTGTGGTAGCTAGAAAGTGATTTTTAAAAAATGATAATGTCCATGTATGTGTTGTTCCTTAGGTTAACTTAGTTTAGTTAGTTAGGTTAGAGTAGGTTAGGTATTTTAGGTTAGGAATATTTCATGTGATTTTTTTGTGTTTTGTGGTGTCTGATGTGAAAAAGGTTAGTAAAATAGAAAATATGATAATGAAAAGGAAACCGTGCTACATGAGTGAGGTCGCTAAAATGCGTAAACCCTCCAGCCAGTCATAACCATGTTAATTTGACATTGACACAAAGCAAGAGAGATGAAAAGATAAATAAAAGAAACTAGCTTACCACAAAATAAAGTAAACTTATGTGATCTGTATATTTTCATAATGTTGTGCAACTAGTATATTTTCATTATTATTTTTTTTAAAATTTTAGAATACTTTGTTAATCTAAAAGATACGGAAAAATATGTCCAGTGAGTTAAGTAACAGCTTTTGTTTAATTTGAAATGATGCAAACAGAATTTACATGTTAATAATGATTTGTAAAACTAAAGAAAATATATACTGTAGAATTTCGCTATACCTGATCCAAAGTAGAATACTGTTACCAAAATTCTCACTTCTTTATATTTTCTTCAGTAAAGTTTTATATCAAATTTTAAGCTATTGTGTAAATAAAATGTATAAGGCGTGAATTGAATATTTTCTTTCAAAGTAGAAAAATAGGAAATTCCACTCTAGTTTTAGGTGACTCCACTCTAGTCGAGAATATGGTAATGTTTACAACGTGTATGGTATACTGATAATACATAGAGCAGTACAGGAAATGTTCTCAATTCCAAAAATGAAAATTACAGCTGTGAAAGATTCACAAGTTTTTCTGAGTACGACCAGAAATTAAAGCAACAGAATTCTGAAGAAGAAAATTCATTCTTTCAGTTTTCTCAAAATTCTCAGTTTGGATTTTTTTTTTTTAAACTTTCCGTTGCGCTAAAATTGTTTGGAAGTTATTGTGACTTTTCCCCCTGATAGGGTCATTTCACATAACTTTAGTTTTCAGTAGTCCTTACCAGTGCTTAAAGTGAGGCGGTATGAGCCGGTTATGCATCCGAAAGTTAGAAAATCGGCCGGTATGGCATACCGGTAAAAAAAAAAAAAAAACATATTTAAATTGTAATTTGCATGTAGAAAAAAGAAAGATTTTACACAGTAATAAGTACGATGTTAGCATTGAGTCAACAAATATGTTTGTAGTATCAAAGATTTCGTTGCTGCTGCTTTGAAAAGTTAATAATAGTTCTTTATCACCCTATTCCATTGCAGAATTTGTGCGTTTGATTTTTTTTTTCAACATTTGTGAGAGCGATTCCATCCCCCCTCAAACAATTCTAACTACTGTACTGCCCGCCTAAAATGTTTAACCTGGAGCCGTCTGTGATATTCACAGGTCTCTCTTTTTTTTAATTCAAAATTATTCTTTTCATTTTGTCTGGAGTTCTGTGTTTACAACCATATAACAAAATTAGTGTTGAACACGAGACGAGACCAGAAAAAGTTTTTGAAAATGGAAATGAAATTGGAAAGAATCATTAAATACTAGATACTAGAGACGAGACGAGATTGCCTACAAAGCCTTGAAAACGAGACGAAAAACCATATGAACATATATGTGTTTTCTTGTTTTACACCACTTAAAGGTCGCGTTCGATCGCTATGTTATTGTAAATACGATGTTTAAGTAAACGTACCATCCGTGTTCTTCCACATTTAGGAGGCCGATATGGTCAAGCAAAATTTTTAAGAAAGCATACCGCCTCTGCTTCTTTCCTCACTTCGTAATCACTATTGCTCAACAATCAGTTTGGAGGCAGAAGTCTAAAGGCTAGTTCAACAATAGAAAGCCTAAGCCTTGCAAGCCGCTTAGGCAAGCCTTTTACACTTTTATATTTGGATATTCAAAAGTTTTTAAGTTCATTTAGTTTAGAGAAGGGAAATTCAGTTCCTTGCCGGAACTAGAGCCTTTTTATTTCGAGTGTGCCCCTTCTGGCGCTGCTGTCAATAGTATGTGCTTTCCCGTACCTCCCTCGAAAGAGGAAAGACAAGTTGATGTAGCCGAGACCCTTCATTTGTTGGATGTGGACAGAATTGTTACATTTAATTATTTCACGGGCTTCGCTGTGCACCGACTGGTTAACCATTCTAGGTAGTCTACGATCTTCACTCTCCAAAGACCACACGACTGAATGACAAATTGGCGACGCAGTCGAAGAAATTCACTTCTTTCCCCAAACCAAAAGGAAAGTTTCCTCCATAAGATGGATGGTGGGGGTGAGGTCGAAGTATGTTTCACAAATTTTCCTCTCTGCAGCAAGAATCGTGTAGCTATGAACGCATTCCCCTTTGCTCCATCTACATCCGCAGAGTACGAACGGCCTGCCAGTAGTAGGGGAGCTTAAGGCAAAAAAATGGCCAAACCCTGCACTTTGTGTTAAAAAGGTGCCACTCGGATATGTTGTTCCCCTGATCCAACTAAGCAGGAATCGAAGTGGCCCCACTCCGACAGGTGGCCAGAATCCAATATGGCGGCTATCAAAGATGGCCGCCTCTGTGAATTCATAGTGTTGGTTTTAGAGGCATATAACTCCTTAACTAATAGTCCAATCTTCACCATTCAAAAACTAAACGACGTATAAGATAACAGGGTCTAATAAATTGGCAAAAGGTTTTACCTAACTCTGAAATTAACACGTACAGAAATTATTTAATTTGGAACTTTACATTTTTTATGATGGAGTTTACTCATATTTTTTAAAATAACAAGTAAACGGCTGGGATTATCGAAAAAGATGTCGTATAACTTTTCAAAGAGTGTTAAATTATCTTTCGTTTGGTATATAGTTCATTCAGATTGGTTAATAAACAACGAAGTTATGACAATTTAAATATTCGCATTGAGTCGATTGATTTTCCCCAATGTCGAGCGCGAGTTCATTTACCGTAATAAAACATCACTGATGAATGCTGCATTGTACGAAACAAATCATTCTCTTGTGATGTATTCTTCATAAGTCCCATTTTCACCAGAGCACAAGACAGTCTGACCGAGCCCGGTTATATGAATCCAATATGGCGGCCATTAATTATCATCCATAAAGATAAGTCTCTTTCGAAATATTTATTGAAGTATCTAGATTTATAAACAAGTACGACAAAGCAATAACAAATATTTTTCTCTCCCCCATCCTTCTGTCCCACTGAGTAAGTATGGGAAGGAACGAACTCCAAATCTTGTTTCGAAATACGTCAAAAGAATCGGATAGAACTGAGTGTTTAAAAAACTTTGAGTAATAACAACTGCACTATTCTCGAAGTATTTCCATTGAAAGTAACAATGGCGTGAATCCCGTGTAATGTTTCGGCGGGAATAGTTCGGAATCACACAAAAAGGCAAAGTTCGAGGCGCCTACGCAATTCTTGTGTTACCAAGAAGTCGTCGATTCAAAATGAGCGATGTTTTTGAATTGTACAAAACACAGTTAATGACGATTATGAAGAAGCCTGAATCAGAAGAAATAGAAGTTCATAGTACAAGATTTCGTGAAAGGATTCTTCGTCACAGGCTAGAGCTAACAGCTCACCTGTCCGGCAGAGATGTTTTGCTTTCAGAAGGATCTGACATAATAAGGGAGCTGGAGAAAGACATAGATGAGGATGCTATGGCACTAAGTCGTGTTGTTAAGATGCTTCGAAAGAATATGGCAAACCTCAAGAGTCATTTTGCAAGAAAATTTGAGAATCACTGCCAAGAAGATTCTGTTCCTCCTTCACTAATATCTGCTCTGCTGTTAATATGTTGCTTTATGATTCATCTGTCACCCCTGATAGCAGCGCAGTCAAGCAACTTCAAGCTTATCGCCTGATAGCGAGCCAACTTATATTTTGTAACTTCCATAGGAAAGCAGGCGATATTGAAACAGAAGCAGCAAGGCATAAAGCGATCGCGAGCAACCTCTTCCTCTCTATGTTGGGGTGAGCGTGTATGCTAAAACTCGTAAAAAAAATCTCTCATAAATGAACTGCATTCACAAGACAATTCGTCTACACGTGTACAGGAAATATCTTCAAGTCTTTCTCAGTGCTTGATAAATCAAAGTGGCGAAATGGGTTTGTCCTTCCAATCTTCGTCGAGGTATTTTAACCGTTGCAACATTAGATAATATTGACTACAATCCTTCTAGAAGAACATCAAAAAATTCTTTTCATGGTACGAGCATTTCTATTTTCCAGCATCCTTCTAAAGATAACCCTGGCATTCGACATGACCATGTCTCACTGGATAAGTGAATATAAAAATGAGAACTGCTCCTGCTCTCCCCGATAATTATGCTCTAGTACAGAGATGCAAATAAGCAACAAAATTTTACTCACCCAAGAAAAAAGCTACTAACCTACATCCCACATTAGAAATCATTTACTTACCTTGGTTATGATTCGCCCCAGCCGTGTGGGCGAGTGGTTATTTGCATCCCTGCTCTAGTACCTCTTGCTTATATCACTAATAAGGAACCAGTTTTGCCTCAACAGAATCCGCAGTTTGTAGAGAAAGTTCTTCCGCAAAATTGATTTTTCGCAGAAGAAAAAAACTGGGAGTGTTGGCTTGAAGCATGCTTAAAAAATGACACTATTTGCACTTGGTCTGTACACCATGCCTCGGAAACTAAAACTCTGCAATTGCCAAGTATATGCTGCCTGCTTCCGTTGTTTAGGGAAGACTATATCTGTTGCTATGATACGGCACGAAATGAATGTTGTACGAGAACTTACAGACAAAGTCAACCAAGGACAAGTTCCGGTTCTTGTAATGGATCAACCACTACTTGCCTTGGGGAAACGAATTCAATGGAATTGGCCAGAGTTATATAACGGAGATCATCAAATTCTGATGCTGGGAGGATTGCACATCGAACAAGCCTTCCTGCATCTTATAGGCAAATGGTTAGATAGAAGTGGTTGGGTAGAAATTTTATACAAGTCAGATGTAGCAACACCAGGAACCGCTGACAGTATATTGAAAGTAACTCACATTACAAAAGCTCGTTTTGCTCATCAGATTACTCTGACAGTTTTACATCATTTGCTGCGTGATGCATATCAGAAGTCTTCATCAGGGCAATCTTTCAATGACTGGTATACTGAAAAGGAATCTTCGTGTCCAACGTTTAAGTTTTGGATAATATATTACCATCTTGTGATTTTATTCTTAATTTACATCAGAGCCATACGTCAAAGAAATTTTAAGCTCTACGTTGAAACACTAAAACTAATGGCAGAATTGTTTTTCGCAATGGACCACCTTAACTATGCTCGTTGGCTTTCCGTTCGCATTTTTGATTTGAAGAAGTTGGAAGAAACACATCCTGAGATTATCCTTTCGAAATGGGTTACTTTGTGATACGAAAGACATCAAAACCTTTCTCTGCAATAGCTATAGATCAGCTCATGAACAAAATAACAAAATTATAAAAGGGGATGGCGGAGCGATTGGACTCTTACACGGCGACAATGCTCTTGTCAAATGGATGACAACTGGACCAGAAATTAGTAGACTAATTATTGAATTCAAAATACCATATAATGAATATGATCCTGATAATAAGCACCATGAAGATTACTCGTCGATGCAAGAAAGATTTAAATCGTCTGTTGAAAAGATGAAAGAAGTTTTCGTCGAATTGGGGAATCCGTTTGAAGAAAATAGTGGACTTGTTAATGTTGCTTCCAGAATCATCTATAGCGGCGATATAATTGAATCCCTATATTCAGCAGAATTAAAAGGGTCTAATATATACAAGGAATTTGTGCAAGAAAGATTAGTAGAATGTACGACGCCATTGATTTCGCCCATGAAAAAGTCTTCTCTAGTGCTCCATTCTTCCCTTCAAAAGAATAAAACAAATAGAAATGAAATTACTTAAGATAGACGTTGAGCTATTCTCTCGCTTACTACGCTTCAGTCAAACAAGACGACTTGACTTGGATGAATTCTTTCAGCACGAGAGTCAACCAATTCCACCGTCTCTCTACCATAATTCACAATCCTCAAAAAAGTCCGACTTAGTTATGCTTCTAGAGAGTGAAGCCAACATCAAAGAAGAAAACTTTCCTAATTATTGTGATGTTTCGTTATTTGCTGGAGCAATTTTGATTCACATTTTGCAACCAGTATCAGTAGAAACATTTTGTGATCATATCCAGTGTAATTTCTTCAAATATGTTCAAAGAGATGCAGACACATTCAATGCAGAGCAAGTGGATCTGATATGGGATAGATACTCTTCAAAGAACATAAAATCTTCCACATGAGAAAGCAGGGGTGTAGGAGTAAGGACAAAAGTAACACCAACTACACTAATTCCTAGCAAGTGTAACGATTTCCTTCGTAATGTCGCAAATAAATAAGAACTGTTCCTTTTTCTTGGAAAGTCTATGTGTGAAAAGGAAGGAAGTAACTTTGAGGTAGCAACCAGTAATGGATCACATAGAAACTTCAAGAAATCTTCCATTTTCAAACAAATCATCAGGAAATCATTTACAAGAAGATGATAGTAGGATCATGTTACATTGCTTTGATGCAGCATTAAATGCACACAAGAAGATAGTTATCCGCACAGTAGACACAGATGTTGTAATACTTACTGCATAGTTTTTCCACGACTTTGAGCGACACGGTTTAGAAGAATTATGGATATCTTTCGGTACCAAGAAACATCATTGATTTCTCCCAGTTCATCATATTTCAAAAGCATGAAGAAAAGAAAAATCAACTGCGTTACGAGGCCTCCACGCGTTTACAGGATGTGATACAATGTCATACTTTCTCCGACATGGAAAATTAAAGGCATGGAAAACACGGCTTTTGTATCCAGAGGTGACCACAGCTTTCCTAACTATTTCACACCCTGTAATCAACATAGGCAAAGATTGGTTTAATTCACTGCAACGATATGTTGTCCTATTATATTCAAAAACAAGTGAAAAATTTAAAGTTAATGAAGCCCGGTGAGAATTCTTTTTGGAAAAGGGCAGACCTCTTACTGCACTTTCTCCAAATTGTGATGCCTTGCTTCTTCACGCCAAGCGTGCAGCATACCAAGCTGGACAAATCTGGGGCCAGGCAATAAAGAAGATAGCACATATTCCTTCACCAGTAAACTGGGGATGGACTGACAATGGAAGTGAACTATCTCCAACATGGACTTCCATTCCAGTTGTATACGAAGCATGTAGGAAACCCTTTTTGAAATGTGCCCGCAAGACATGTACCCCAAGATGTTGTAGAAGTGCAAGCGTCCTGTGCTGCTTTTTTGTTCTATGTGTAGGGAAACATGTGGAAAGGTGATGGAAACTGAAAACGAAGATCTAGACCAATAGAACTTTCATGTAAGTAGCACTCATTATTTTTGAATATTCAGTTGATCCACAGTAAATTTACACCACGTTGGAAACGTACCAATAAATAGATAAACTTAAATGTATGATTCTTTATAGAATAGCTTGTACAAAAAGTAATTAACTGTTCGTCGAAATCATAAAACTGTTTGTACACATAGAAAATCCAAAAGATATATTGTGAATTTCAAATTATCGAACCTAGTGTTTGTGTTCTGTTTCTGTTCTTCAATACGAAAGAAATTATTAAAGAATTAAAAAAAATATGTATTGCTTTATGTAATTTCCTTATGATATTGTAAAGGATATAAAGACAATGTTTATGGTTTAAAGACATGAACTTACTTCTTAGTCTTCCCGTGCAGTTCTCTTTCAATTCAGATGAAACAATAAAACTTTTCTATCGTGACGCTACGCACATAATCTCTTAAGATATTCTTAAACTTGATTCATGTATAAAAGTGAATAGTAATAGAATAGATGATATTATAAATACTTTGTCCGTATTCGTTTACAAATCTAGATACTCTGGTCAATATTTCGAAAGAAACTAATTTTTATGAATCATAATTAATGGTCGCCATATTGGAATCATAACCGGGCTTGGTCAGTAGGCCCGTAGCCAGCCCAAAAATGTAGGGGGCCCGTAGCCAGCCATATTATAGTTCATCACCATATTATAGTTCATTTGCAGGTCTACCGTGAAAATTTTAGGGGGCCAGCAAAAATTTAGGGGGCCCCCCTGGACCCTCCTGGATACGGGCCTGTTGGTCAGGCTACTTTTTGTTTCTAGTGAAAGTGGGACTTATGAAGAATACATCACAAGAGAATGATTTGTTTCGTACAATGCAGCATTCATCAGTGATGTTTTATTACGGTAAATGAACTCGCGCTCGACATTGGGGAAAATCAATCGACTCAATGCGAATATTTAAATTGTCATAACTTCGTTGTTTATTAACCAATCTGAATGAACTATATACCAAACGAAAGATAATTTAACACTCTTTGAAAAGTTATACGACATCTTTTTCGATAATCCCAGCCGTTTACTTGTTATTTTAAAAAATATGAGTAAACTCCATCATAAAAAATGTAAAGTTCCAAATTAAATAATTTCTGTACGTGTTAATTTCAGTGTTAGGTAAAACCTTTTGCCAATTTATTAAACCCTGTTATCTTATACGTCGTTTAGTTTTTGAATGGTGAAGATTGGACTATTAGTTAAGGAGTTATATGCCTCTAAAACCAACACTATGAATTCGCAGAGGCGGCCATCTTTGATAGCCGCCATATTGGATTCTGGCCACCTGTCGGAGTGGGGCCACTTCGATTCCTGCTTAGTTGGATCAGGGGAACAACATATCCGAGTGGCACCTTTTTAACACAAAGTGCAGGATACTTCCCCTAAGCTCCCCTACTACAGGTAGGATCAGTTGCCTCTAGAGAAATCGGTTTCTTGCGCGTGAGCGAAGAGTAAAGGAAAGTTTTACGAGTAATGACAGCGCATTTCCCGGTCCCTGGAGCCTCGTTCCGTAATGATTTGCTTCAACGCAACTCAAATTTTGTGTTTGACAGTATTTTGCGGGAATTGGCAAAGCTTTATAATTACTTGTTTCATTATTTGCGTTACGTCGCAAAGGCTCTTACAGACTGAGCCTCCTTCATTGGTTAATCGCCTCTTTCAACGTTCTTCATTGCTAGTACAATTCCCATTTACTCTGGTAAGTAGTGTTACAACTTATCCAAAGCATAGGTGTAACTGGAAGGAAACTAGGCTCCCTAGCAAGAACTCATTATTCCAAAGAGGAAGAGTTATTATTATGAATGTACAGGTGTTATGAAGGGTTAGTGGTAGCTCAAGCCAGCAAACCAGTATATACGTCACTGATGATAGTGGAGCGTGAAACATTTACATATTAGTTCTCTCTCTCTCTCTCTATATATATATATATGGTCATATTTGTTCTATACCGTCACCTCATCTGATGTCACTTTAAGCACTGGTCCTTACTGCCAACTCAACTGGGAGGCTGACATCCTGAGTCGGTAGTTTGTGGCTCGCAACCTTTCCCGCGATGGGTTGCGAATGGCGGACTGCAGGCCTGGATGCCGTGCTGCGAGTTGTGATGTAAAAGGCTCTGGAAATATCTTTTTTTTTTTTTGGGCAAATTTTAATTCCATTTTCCGGGGACAATGGATCAGTGATTGTTGGTGGCATACCTGCACTGGGCCCACTAGGTTCGCAACCACCAGTCAGTGATACATTTACACAGTCTTAAGGAGAGTGAACATCATCACCACACTAAACACAACAACTAATCATCTCACTAATTTATTTTAATTTATTTATTAAAATTTCGTTTTTTTGTTGTTGTTGTTGTAAAAGAGCGTTATTAGGGCGTATATGCTGTACGAGTTCAAGCGCTGGTGCAGCGGGGCGGAAGATATGTCAGGCCTTTGTGAGGGTTTTGTGACTATGCGGACAGTGTAGTGGTGGTTTAACAAGTTTAAGGACGGTGACGAAACATTTCAAGACGCACCACGTGCCAAAAGAGTAACACATGTACAAAATAAAGATCTTCAAGCACCAATTGAAGCGAACAGATACCAGACATGTGAGGAATTCGGACTACAATTCAGTGTGAGTGGAGAAAATATTCGGCAGCACCTCCCACAACTTGGGAAGCACTACAAGTGGAGTCAATATGTCGCAAATGATTTGACTCCGGGCCAGATGGCAACACGAGCAGACACTTGTGTTTATTTTTACTGTCTCGTCCGAGGATGGAGCCATTTCTGGACAGAGTGTTGACATGTGATGATAAGTGGGTCCTTTACGAAGCTCTACAGCACTGTCATCATTGGTTAGGATCCCATGAACCGGTTCCAAAACAACCGAAACCAGCACTGCACCAGAAGAAGGTTCTTCTCTGTGTTTGGTGGTCTGCTCGCGGCATCAGGAACTGTTACGAGCTGGTCAGAGCATCAATGCGACAGTGTACTGTCAGCAGTTGAGCCATGTTCAAGAAACACTCAAAACTCTGGAGTCTGCACTTCTGAATCGCAAAGGGGTTCTTCTGTTACAGGACAACGCCAAGTCCCACGTGGCTAGGATGACGCGGGATACCATTCTACGCCTTGGATGGGAAACACTACTGCATCCGCCATACTCCCCGGCCATTGCAGCGTCCGATTATCACCTGTTCCATTCCTTGGACAATCACGTTAGTGGACGTCAGTTCAAATCCCTAGTAGAAGTGGAAAATACACTTGAAACCTTCTTCGGTTCACGGCCCACCAAGTTCTACCGCGATGGAATCCAAAGCTTTCCAGAACGTTGGCAGAAGATCGTCGATGCTGATGGGAACTATTTTTGATCTTCCAGTCACGTCTTAGGTGACATATCAATGTTCGAAGGTGGTGGGTGAAAAAGCGACAGCAATTTCTTGGTTACCTTATAATTTCTGTATGATAGGGTTATCCGACTTTATTTCCAGTCAGTGAGCTCTGGTGGCGACGGACCTGTATAGCCTCGCGCGGTTTCTACTTCGTGGGACGCCCTATTAATATCTGATTGTAGTATAAAGACTGAGTTTTACTACAACGACGTGATGCGCAGACGTCGTGGTGGAGACTGTCCATACCGACATGGGATGCCGCCGAGGGGTATAGGGCACCAGCGAAGAAATTTATACTGTTTATGAGCAAGATACGTAATCAAAAGCAACAGGCAAAAGATGCTTCATTTGATTTCGTTCTGGAAATTTCGATGTTCATGATGTTCCTCGCAGTGGGCGACCAATCACAGAAAAAGTGCATGATATTCTTGCAAAAGTTTGAAAGATCGGCATGTAAGCAGTCACTACATTGACAAAGACCTAAATATCTATTAATAGTACTAAATCATCTGAAGAAACCTGGCTACAAAGTACAGTGGTTATAAACCCTTTGATTGTATGCAACCAATATTACTTTGTTGATTATCTGGTTGTCGAACATTTTAGAATAAAATGTTTTATCAGGTGTTGCAGAGATTATAATTAATTAATAAAATTTCTCAAACATTTTACGCACATGAACCTTCTTTGGGAATGCTTATTTTGTTACTGAAAACCGCATCACAATATGAACAACGATTCTCGATATAATTGCGAACATACATACAAACAGGTCAAACTGAGAACCTTTTATTTAAGTCGGTTAAAAAAAATATAAAATTTCTTTTAGGGGACAAGAGTAGAATATTCTGACTACTAAAGTGGTTCCCACTTGAAAAATGTCTGAGAAACGCTCTATTAGAGAAAGAATACATATAAATTGGATTTAACTCCTTCTGTGTACAGTAGTGCTTATTTTTGGTGCTCGGAGTTCCTGGGTCGATTTTAGGCTATTTATTTAATAAAAACTTCTCCATGCAAAAATGAACATCACTAATAAGGATGAGAAAGGATGGAAGTCAGCCAGGAACTATATTTAAAGGTACTAAGTATCCCAGAATTCATCAGGTAAAACTGAAAAAAAAACTTGGGAAAGCCTCAGACAGGATGGCCGAACATAAGATTCGAATCCTGGAACTTCCGATTGCGAAGCAAGAACGCTGATTTTTAACGTTTGTCTTTGATTTTTCTAAGGGTTCTATCATTTCCCCCCACATTTTCATTCCATTCATTCATTTTATCTATATACAGGATGGTCCGGAAGTGGGCGTACCTTCCTTTAGTTTCAACAGTATAGTGTTAGTTATAGTAGAATGTCTGTACACAGTTACCTTGAAGTCCTCTCGCAGATGTTTTGCGGAGATACTGCGGAGTCACGAAGTTATGCAGGGAACTTGGCGCAGAATTCAGGTGTTTTATGACGTGGATGGCGATCATACCGATGTTTATGACTCTTAAGACTTCAAGATAACTGTGTACAGACATTCTACCATAACTAACACTGCACTGTTGAAACTAAAGGGGGTACGCCCACTTCCGGACCACCCTGTAAATTTCCCTTTGGTCTAGTGGCTAACTCGTTCGAGTTGGTTGTACATAAAACATATACAAGTTTGAGCAGTTGTGGGTCAATCACAGAGGACTTCCTGAAGTCGAGGGTCGTGTAAGACAATGTATATATTTTCACAATACTTGAATAACCATATTCACTGGAGAAACTCGTTCATCGTATACTAGCATCACAGAAACACAAAAGCTGTTATAACGCTAACCAAAATATTTACGTACTAAAAAGCATTTAAAAAAATATTTATCATAGCTTTAGTGGAAAACCTGACTCCTTCATGTTCTGAACTAGCTTCTCAATGTTCAGTGGTAGGCCAACACTGGATGTTCTAACGCGAAGGGTATTTTCAAGAAGAACAAATTAACTATCGAGGAAATAGTTTCAATTCAGTTTTAAAAATTACATAAGAATTACATTTTTCATAACGGGTCAGGCAGCCCGAATGGAAGAGTGCAGGGGCGGAAATGGCTCAGGGCCCAGCTGTTGTATATGGTTGTTCTACAAGACTCCGAGTTCGATTCTCTGTAGAGGAGCAAATACAAGACAGTTCAGATCCTATCTTAGACTCTAAATCTACGATTCATACAGGCTCAGTACTGGAAAGGAGCGCTCAACTTCAACACAGAAATAAACGAATCATTCCATTTAAAATATCATGTGCAGAAATTATAAACTTTATTATAAAGATGCTAAATTATTTAATATAATTTTCATTTCATTCTTGTTCAATGTTGCTAGAATAAACTTGAAATATTAAAACAATGTATGGTGGCTCAATGATAAAGCGCTCATTTTAGTAAGAACAGTTTTATTGATTCAAACTCATGGCCTGCTAGTTTGAGTAAACAGCATTACATCTGTCAGTCTTCTTGGAGTTACTCCTTTCACTGATATTTTCCCGTCATCTTTCATATTCAACAATTAACCATTATTGGTTTTGATCCCAGTGACGAGATTGCATTATGTAAAATCAAACTGAGTTGTCAGTAAACTACGTAAATTAATCGATTTATTAGACGAGACACGGTGGCTCAGTGGTGCAGCGCTCAACCAATGTTGTTTGATGTCCCTAGTTCGATCCCAGTCAGAGAGTTTGTGCTGAATAACATTATGTCTGTGGGTTTTCTTTTTTGAGTTATCGTCTTTCCTCCCATCTACTCGTATCTTCCTAGAGTTGCCTGATTTTGTAAGCGAAAAACCGGGAAACTAATCTCAGGCTATATAATACACAGTTCCTACTAATTTAGTCAGAATCAATAAAATACCTGTCTTTCTCAGGTTAGTACTCACAGTTAACACAAACGAAGCCCCACAAAGAATGTACAAAGAATGTGAAAAGGTAACATAAGGAAAGCTGCCTGATGTCCCTTATTCCGAATTCCGATTTTTTTTGTGTTTAACAGGCACTAAATATTGCGCCAATTACGACACACTCTTCCATTTATGATTGAAGAGATACTTTTTTTCTTAGTTGCGTCATCATCTGAATCAGAAATACTTCCTTCCGTTTTTAGGTGAAACATACTAATTCTTGCGGATTGAATTTTTTCCAATCTGAAGAACGAAAATCTGGACAAACAGGCATTCCGAAAGTCTTTTTCGGGACAGTTAATTATTTCATTGAAAATCGGGACTGTCCCGGACCTTATATCTTCCACCGATTACATGTATTTCATAATCATTTACTTTCGTTAATCATCTATCTCCCTTAGCTTAAAGGATATAACCAACCTTGGACATAACCGTAAGACCAGGGCCGTATTTAACAATTTTGCCGCCCTGGGATTTTTTTAAAATCCGTTCTCTCAATATCAGTGCCGAAAATAATGATCACTTAAATAGAAGTAAAATAAATAATATAGGCCGGTATCTTTGAGTTCCAGTTACTGAAATTATGGTTGATTTGATACTTCATCAATATAATTTTCAAACCCTCGTGTCGAATCATGAAACACATTTCTTGAATATTTTTAGGAGCAGAATCTAACAAACTTGTATGAATACCTTCTTGAACTAACGTCTTCTCTAGAACATCGAATGTACTGTAAGCAATGTTTCTTCCAAACATGTTTATTGGGGGGGCACTGGCCCCCCGGAGCTCTAAAAGTGCCCCCCGGAAGAGACCAAAATAATACGTCTATAATTTAATAATAAATGGAATAGTACAGTGTAAAAATAATATGTACCCCTCTGAATACTAAGTGTGCCCCCCGGAACATTTTTTTTCTGAAAGAAACACTGCCCCTGAATGTTATATGTAAAAGAGCAGCAGATGATGTTACCTCCTTGGGGGTCGGGTCTATTATATTATTTAGGAATAGAAAACTGTTTTTCATATCTTTGTATGTTTTCCTATGGTTTTTGCAAGTATTGAAGCAAGTGATCAAAAATAAATGAGTACCCTATCTAAATTTCTCTCTCGGATCAAGTTTTGCCTCGTTATAAGGAGTTGAGTACAAAAAGTACGAAAATAAATTGAAGTATGAAACAAAATTGGTTTTAAAAAAATACCACCTCTCAAAATGTGCCACACTGAGTCATGGTCAAAGTCGATCGATGCGAAAACACTGCCCTGCGTAGGGTGTTAAAGTGAAAAAAAAAACTTTAAATGAAATCTTTGAGTTTTACGTCCCACGGTTATTCCGGTTAGGCTAAAGGAGACGGTGATGATGAATAATGAATGAAATGGTGGAATGAAGAAAGTGGGAGGAAACGGGAGAACACCGAGAAAACCCATGCACACGGTGCTTATCCACCACAAAGTTCACTTGGTGGGTGCTGGGATCGAACCCAGTACCCCAAGCACCAGAGGTAAACGCTCTGCCACTGAGCCACCGCGGCCCCCGAAGTTAAAATGAATCGGTGATTACAGAAAGGACTTAAGTCCATTTTGTGTAGCTTTGAGATGTCAAGGAAAACCTGTTTAAATCCAGGGCTGCAGACTTTTCTTGTTCTCCAACTCTAGTTGAATGTTGCGTTTACACCGTTGTTACACCTTCTGCACTAGTCCTTTCTATATATAGCGTTGTTTATATTACTAGAGAAACCGAAAAAGTTCATAAACCAAATTTCAGAAAATGTGTCTTAGGTCCTTTCTGTAATCATCGATTCAATTAAAGATTTCGTTTCATTTTTCACTAAATAGTTATATACCGAAGGAATTATGTGTAAATAGCTACATAATTCCTAACAATACATCAAAGTAGCTTATCATTATAACGCATTCTGAGTTGTCACTGATAGGTAAAAACACTTAAAAAAATGATTATGGTGATTTATTTTTCTTTCTTTTTTTGAAATATGTGTGCTGGAAAGTATGTGTTGACGTAATAACTAAACAGACTTGAATGTCTCATAACTTCTCTGCAGACACGGAAGAATGATCATTTGACCGAAAGCGTTCCTGACGAAAACATGAATGACTCAGATGTGCATACTTCCACGTATTCCAAGAAAGAGAGATTAAAAAAAAAAAAAAAATCACACCCATCCACAACGATATCTACAAATAAATCAAATCAGTCACCAAGCATAATGATTTACGTTTCTGAAATAAATATTAAATATTAATATTCTCTTTTTCATTTTTTCTCTCTGTTTGATAGATTACTAAATTTAATAAGGAATATAATAACTACTAAAGAAGTTAGTTGAGTACGGTTCAATGACCAGGTGCGGCCAGAGATTGTCTACTGTTTCACGTTCCATTTCATATATTATTCAAGACACAATATGCTCCAGGATGGAATGCCAAAAAAAGAAAAACTACTCCGTCCGGTCCTAAGAAGTGTTGTTCTTTGGTTGGCCTATACGAAAAAAAAAAAAAGTGCTGTTTCATATGGCCAAACACTTCTATAATGTTTCTGCAATATAAACGAAATGCGACTGTTGCCTTCACCAACTATTTCTGAAATTAACATATCATCAAATTCTATTTAACGCCTGGTTAAGAAGACTGACTTTTTAATAGCCTGTTAACAACAGTGATTCTAATTTTATTTGTAATCCGAGCACTTCTACTGATAATTGAACAATCATTGTGATCTTTAAGGAATGTTGCTGAAACCGGTGTAAAGTTACCCGGTATTACGTAGGTATTTGATTTCCAAAGTATGCGCTATGAACTAGTATGAGAATTTTATACGACGGCTATGTCCTTACGTTTGTTTATCTATCGACAGGTATCAGATTTTTTTAAAAATCAAGAGATAGCGAGAAACGGTTTCTTGGAAGTGATTGAGCGTCCAAGAGTAGATTCCATCGCTTCCTATAACTTTCTATTTATACCAAAAGTTGTATTATTAAAAAAAAAAATCCATTCCTCTTATAGGTCATGTGAGATATGGACCTATAGCTTAATGTGGGATCCGATCGACATAAGCTCCTGCCGGGAATCGAACTCGGGTCTTTATCTCACGCTGAAGGCGCGTGCCTTATCCACATACCCACGAGTGTGCTCTAGCAAAATGGTAACGAAACGCGCTGTTTTCGAATCGAGTCAACGTCCCAGGAATGGATTCTGTCTTTACTTTTATTTCTTCACTTCCATTACCGGCTTCATTGTTGATTTCTATAAAGTAGAGAGACGCACCCATGGGGGAACCACTGGGTCCGGACCCCCCCCCCCATCTTCCTAACTCAACATACATTTGTAGATTTTCTAATAAAAATATACTTATTTAACAGGGAAGTGATTGATGTAGCATGAAAAGTTGATCTTACACTTCATCTGTACTCTTTGTCTTATAAAAACAATATAGTTCTATCTTTCCTGAAAATATATGTGGAAGTAGTCGTATTTTATAATTACTTATCGTCTTTTCGGGAGCAGAATAATATCCGTTTAATACTATTACATAGACACAGTGGCTTGTAGTATTGGAACCTCCTCCCCAAGCTTCAACCTCTCCAAAATTTCTGATGTGAGTGCGCGCCTGATAAAGCTAAAACGGTAAGAGATTGAGAGAAATGGCTTTTTGATATGAATTCATCGTCCCAAGAATGAGTTTAATTTTGATTTACTTTTTTTCTTTTACTCTATTCAATCGGAAAGTGGTGACTGAAAAAGACAATAATACTAGATAACGAAAAGAAATTTATATATATATATATATATATATATATATATATATATATATATATATATATATATATACAATATCTCAAAAAATATGTCCCGTATTCGAGTTCATTTTATCTACAACGACTAGAAGTGATAGATGCCTATTACTATTTCCGATTGCAATACTGATTCCCATGTAGAGTGAAAATTGTAATATGAGGCGGCAAACGATATATATATTTTAAAATAGCGTCTGGATCCCACGAAAAAAACTCATCTCAGTATTTATTCTTCTACCGAAATCAGAAGTATACAGGGGGCGCGGTTGCTCAGTGGCAGAGCGTTCACCTCCGGTACTTGGAGTCCTTGGTTCGATCCCAGCTCACGCCATGTGGACTTTGTGGTGAACAAACACCATGCTCGTGGGTTTTCTCGGGGTTCTCCCGTTTCCTCCCACTTTCTTCATTTCATCATTTCACTCATCTCTCATCATCACCGTCTCCTTTAGCCTAATCGGCATAACCGTGTGACGTAAAACTTAAAGATTTCATTTCATTTCAGAAGCATACATAGTAAAAACTTGTACAACTTTCGGTTTCAATATTGATTCGCTTTTGATACCTTCAGAACAAGTCCAGTATCTGACCGTATTCGTCTATTACAATGGGATATATAAAAGAATAGTCCACTTATTCCTACATCGTTGATGTGAGGTGAAAAATTTCTTCTATAGAGAGAGAGAAAAACTGTGGTAAAAGTTTATTTCCCAACTTGAAATACAAAATTTTCCGTTTCCCGAAAGCTAATTGGAAAATTATAATTTGTTGCTGACTAACTTTCCTCTACTGAAATTCAATTTTGTAGCTCTATGTGCAGTTAAATATAGTGGAAAATTTTCCACCTAACATCACTATATATAATATACAAATTTGTCAGGCCTATGAAAAGTGTTTTCCACTTGTTTCTACAGAGCAATAAAACTTTCCGATTCAGAAAACAGTTGTTTTACTTCTTGCTTCGAAATGATGAAAACTTTCCGACTCATAAAAAATTCTTCAATTTTTCCATATAAGGCAGGAAATATTTCGATTCATGAACAATTGTTAACTTGTTCCTACATAGTACTGAAAATTGTCTGAGCCATGAAAATTTTCAGATTCTTTAAACGATCATTCAGTTTTTAACATTTCTATACATGAATTCAATCAATTTCATGATTGCTGAGGAATTGTTACTTGATTACTGATTTTTTTTAGAACGGAAAATTTTCCGGAAAAATATAGCGGAAAATTTTCCGGAAAATTTTCCGAAATGGAAAATTTTCCGCGGAAAATTTTCCGACTCACATCACTAAAAGGCAGAGTGGCAAGAACAATATACATTACCGGGTGCTATCGGAGCACTTGACTATACACAAGTGGCATTAAAGAAACCTAGTATTTTGGAGAGTAATACGTTAATAGGAAGAGCTATTTCGTGGCTAAGCGGTTAGCGTACATGGCATAGGAGACCCGCGTTCGATTCCCGGCAGGAGCTCATGTGGTTTGGATTCCACGTTAATCAGTGGGTTCTGTCTCATATAGGCACGCTACTGAAAAGGACGTTAAACTAATAATAAACTCAACTCAACGTTGATAGAAAGGGTGTATACATGAGAATGTATTTTGTTTATGTCAAGGCGAAAGGGGACACGTATGGTGTGGAAAAAGCAATCAGATGGTCGTGATTTATGACGTGGGTGGCTGGACTTTTTTAAAAAGAAAACAAAGGAGCCAAGTGTCTGATTTCGTTCTTAAAGCCAAACAATCTACAAAGACCTTGGACAACACGTGATATGCGCTTGTCGTGTTAATCTTGATATTGCTGGATTCCAATCAACATCCATCAGCTCAAATAGGTTCATTCCCATGGTTTCAGTATTACTTTCTTCTTTCCCGTTTTTTTTTTTTCTTTTTTTATTTTTCTTCTTTTTATTTTTGTTTTATTCTCGCTCGAATATTAAAGATTATCTTTTGAATTTGTGTCTCAGTCGTAGATGTATTTGATATTTCGTTGCATTTCACTGTAATTACCTTCCAAGTTTCGGCTTTCCTTCGTTTACTTTCTGGTAGCTGTGACTTTGAAAGTACCACTGGAAATCCACAAATGCACTTTGATTGAAGCTATCGTTGCTACTTGCCCATTTCATGGCTTTTAAGATACTACGCCATAGGTTAAAAACAACAAATGACTGCGCGATGAATGGGAGAAATGAGTAATCACTTCTTTTATTGATACGACTCAGTGCTACGTGCAGAGGAAGCGCGAGTAAACGTTCATGAATCTGGAGCAGACTAGACCAGAGTAGTGGCTTGTTTTGTTGATACGAAATTGAGGGAGGAGATTACTCCAGGTGTAGTTACTCCGATTCTCGAGCAGGACTTCTCAGGAGTAGTTACTTATTTTTATTGATATCACCCATGGCCTGCCATAACCCTGGAGGATATCCAAAGCATCAACCTCCCGATACCTCGTCGTGTTGCAGCCGTTCTGACTGGCTATACAGTAGTAGGCCTACAGGCTATTGACTTTCCCTATCTGCCAACTTTGGCGCTGGTGTCTTATCTTGTTCTTGGTGTTGCATTTTTAGTGGCGAGCAGTATAATAATAATAATAATAATAATAATAATAATAATAATAATAATAATAATAATAATAATAATAATAATAATAATAATAATAATAATAATAATAATTATTATTATTATTATTATTATTATTATTATTATTATTATTATTATTATTATTATTATTATTATTATTATTATTATTATTATTATAAATTGATGGAACATATTCTTTAGACCCTGAATCCATATAAAAAAATCGATTCGTTGCTATCTGTTACCCTTTTTGTCTGACTGATACCTATTCAAAGACAGACGTAGCCGTTCTATGGAAACGCAAAAATGACAGGAAGAAGGGTAGGTTGATAACTTTACTTGTCTTTCAGTAACTGTGTTTAAAAACGAAAGCGAGTACTGTATATGTAAATATTATTTTCACAAGTATTTCAGACATTTATAGCCTCCTGTACATTAAAGAATGTAACATAGAGTCATAGACTCGTATATGAAAACACCTTAGGTGTTTTGTTTTAAAGACATTTATAGATTGCTTTCTTTTTGAAGCCAATGAAATAAAGAAAAAAAGAACTAGAAAACGAAGTGTGAGCAAGAGTTCAAGCTATAAAAGTGTGTTCTTAAAAGCTGGGATAAGTGTTGACACTTTTAAGAGTGCATATTCATGGCTGACGATAACTCCCATGTAGTTGCCGAGTTGCTGAAACATTTGAACATTCTGATTTATAGCTCGTAAGCTTCATCCCCAATCTACAAAAGTGGAGACACGGCAAACTGTGTATTTCATCAAAATCAAAATTTGCAGATGGTCCTCTATTTCACACACATATTTATATGTACAAGCATGTGAGTGTGGATTGAATATGCTGAAACATGATTTTTCTTTGCTCTTTTTTTTTTTTTTTTTTTTTAAGTTTCAAGCCCAAATACCTAAAACTTAGATTTCATGTTGCTTGTTTGCTTGTAATGAAGATAGATGTTGTGTGATACTCTTTTACGAGCTAATGACGATATGCCTTGTAAATGTTTAAGTTACGCCTTAACAAGGCCACTTTTTAAATACCGAACGGTATAAATACTTTTCGTTTTCACTTGGACCAATTAATTAAAAATTGAAAATTGAAAAAAAAAAAAAGAAAAAGAAAAGAAAATGAAGATTTAGCTCTAGATATAAGCACAACTGTAATCGAAGGTATAATACTTAATCTTAGTCATTAGAGTATACCTGCTGCTTCAAGGCATGCAGATATAGTATAGTCGGTGGTGCTATTCAGACGATTCGCTAGAACCGGTTGTTAAAATATTTCGAGTTCGCAAGAACAGTTTGTTATACCCAGACATAACAGTAAATTTTACCCAGTTTGGCCTATATCCAGGAACAGTAAATTTTAGTTTAACTATCTTTGTTTTTAGATATTCTTACAACTACAGCGTTAAACATATAATCTCACAGAACAAGGTATAAGCGTTTATTTCTTAATCTCAAATGCTCAGATATAAAGAATGAGAGCTGGAATCACATGAGTGTGATGGCGAGGGTTATTTATATTCGAAACGCCCATATACCATTATCAACAATTCGCACAACCCGGTGGAAGAGTGTTGCAACTCAAAAAATGGACATTTTGAGTTATCATCACTCAAAAGAGAATAGAGAGAGAGATAGAGAGAGAAGCGAGCTCTACCTGGCGATATTTTCGCATAAACGTAACTAAACAAATTACCCCCTAGATCAGCGTTTCCCAACCTTTTTCAACTTGCGGCACACTACGGGTGTAACTTGGATTCTCGCGGCACACTTATATTATTTGTAAATATAAAACACAGTGGTATTTTTTTCTGTGATTATTGATCTTCTCACAGAGAAGAAAGCTTGAACACTGGATTTTCCCCGTAGTAAATCATTATGCTTATTTTTCATTCTAATTTAAAAATAGAAAACAATCGCAATGAAATATTGGACTCAAGTTTTTAAAAATACGCTTTCTGTTTAAAAACTGTATCCAACCTTTTACTAAGAAGGAAGATCACTAAATAACAAACGAACAAACAAATCTCTTTTACTTTTAAAACACAAATGTAGGTAATTTGTCGAAAGCAGTGAATGATATTTTAAAGTTTCAGTTGCGAAATAGTCTGCAACAATAAAGAAGCAATAATGGTCATCACAATGACTTCAAATACTTTTTTGAACATTAGAAATGTACAGAACAGTAACACGGTATGAAACTTAAAATTGTAAATTCATAGTAATGTGAAATACAAATATACGTTTTTTCCCTACGTTTTACAATTTGATTGCTATAAAATTAATAATTTTGTTTCGATTCCTCGCGACACACCAGCGGTCCATTCACGGCACACCGGTTGGGAAACTCTGCCCTAGAGCGATTTTGATAGAATAACAAACTTTAAATGTCATGTGTAATTTTGACTTGTAACAGTTTTCCAACGGGTGTGCGAATTGTTGATCCATTGCTGGATTAAAGTCTTTCCTCTCTCTCTCTCTCTCTAATTCGTTTTCAAGATATTTGCAGAGCTACCTAATTTCGCCACACTACCTTATATTAGGATGCTGTGTAAGTCTCTATTTGTCACTTGTGTATCCAGTAAAAAATTTACTTTTATCTACCTTGTATAGTTTGTTTCCTAAGAAAATTGTATCTATCTACCTATACATCTACTATAACATATTCTGTATATAGAACCGGTTGTTACAAAATTAGAATAACACCACTGAGTATATACTTTTGTTTCGCTTACATTTGTTTGTTATTTACTTAATCGTTACTATTCCAGATTCGATCCAAAGAGACCCAGATTCGATACCCGGCAGGAGCTCATGTGGTTCGGATTCCACGTTAATCAGTAGGTCCACGTCTCATATAACCTCGATGCTGAACGGGACGTTAAACTCAAAATCACCTAACTTCATTTCTGTTCAAGGGTATCAATCATGAAATTAAAAAAATATATTTTTCTGACTATTTTTCGATCACAAGAGAGAGAGAGAGAGAGAGAGAAAGAAAGAAAGAAAGAGAGAGAGAGAGAGAGCAGTGGTGGCTTTAGCGGGTAGGCACGTGCCTACCCAAAAATTTTGAAAAAATATATAAACGCTAAAAGATACAATAAAAAGTAAATATATTTTCCACTATTTATATTAGTGGTAGATAATTATTTAACAAACATCATCAACCATTACTGTAAAAGTAATTTTCTACTGTCAATCAATCAAATGTGTATATGTATCCATAAGAGAGGGAGCGGGCCTACACAAAATTAAAATCCTAAAGCCGGCCCTGAAAGAGAAAGGGGAGAGTGAGAGGAAGAAGAATGGAAACATTAGGTCGGCAGCTCTGTCTCCGTCCAAATTTGTGTTATTTTGATCAGTGAATACCAGTACAAAAGACTTGTTTAACTGTAATACTTGTATTTGCACACTATTCTTCACCACAATTTTCTTAATTCCTTGTGGTATCATACATCGGGCGTGATTTTTATGTGTTTCTTCTCGCACTGGGTTGATTTCTTCTGCGTGCCTACACCTATTTATGTTATTAATATAGAGAGTGATGATTTATGTAAGGAGTTATCTAGAAAATAGCACAAAATACTTTTAGACTATGAAACTGTATCGCAGCTTTTGTATTTTAATAAAATTATTAATACATGCATTGTTTATTTGCAAACAGCCTTCTCTATTGCCATATGTCAATCATAGATGTTCACAAAACAGCGTATACTCTGCGAAAATTTTAGGACTACAGCACTGTATATAGGTGGCCGTAGCAACTTTAACTACGATAGCAACTTTTTTAAAAATAAAATTTTCTCCGAATTCTAATTCTTCCAAGGCCACTATTAGGAGGAGAACAAGCGAGGCACATGTCTCGGGTGCGTGATTCGAGGGGCGCCTAAAAGAGCAATATATATTATTTTACCAGCTTTCTTTTTAATGGAACCACGGTTCTTACTCAGTAGATATTTTGTGTTTGTACGGTATTTAATTTAACAACTCTTCGTTACAAACATTCCTAATATTTGTAATTACGAATGAAATTCATTTCTATCAGTAACTTGCGTCTCCTTACTTGTTCTTCACATCCCCAGGTTGGGAACCACAGGATTATATTAACATATGTACGAAAATATATTTTAATGGCTTTCATCTGATTACTGTTTTAAAATCATCATACGCAATCTATAGAAATCACTCAATCTTAACAAAACTTTCCATATGGAGGCAGACATTGATTTACTTAATACGTAGTTACCGGTATATGAAATAGCTCTCTTCATAAACTTTTAGTTCCCGAAGTAAACTGAAATTTCGAGTTTTACGTTCCACGTTATTCCTTATAGGCTAAACATGACGGATGGTTACTGAAAGTAAATTATTATGATGTGGAAGAAAACGGGAATGGGATATCTCGAGAAAAACCATGGAGAGGATTTTCCACCACAAACACGTACGGTGTGGGATCGAACCAGAGATCCCTTACACCAGAGGTGAGAGTTCTACTACTGAACCATAATTAACGTTACAGATTCCGTCCGGGCGGATTTTAAAAAAAATGGGGAAATATTTTTATGGCGTGGGATAAGGTGCAGATAACTGCTTCAAGATATATTTGTAAATATTTGTTAATGTAATTGTAATCTTCAATTTCAAAGAAAATATATCCAGCTCAGGCCTGTAACCAGAACATTAAGATGCGAGGGAGGAGGATAATTTTGAGAGTATTACCTTGAGTTCACCTTACATTCATTCATACATACCAACACACAAGTAAAAGTTTAAGCGGGCTAAAGATATCCACAAAAGAAAGGAGAGCTCAGCCGCCGGTAGTAAGTCATATCGTTCGTGTCCCACGTTTTATCCTGTAGTAGGTCCACGTCTCGTATAACCTCATTGTCGCTCAGAGAGACGCTAATCCAACCAAAAATTCTCTAGCTACGGACCTGATCCAGCTGTAACCGCAAAGGAAAGAAAATTTAATATTGCCGTAAAAATTATTTGTATCAATTATACGTACTTTCTCGCTATGCTATTATTAAGAGATTTGTATAGTAATAGCTACAAATCTTATTGCAAAATCTAAAAATGTTATCTTTTGTAAAGTCTGTAATATGATAACCCTGCCACAATGACTTGTTCAGCTCAAGTATGTATATTACATGTGATGTTATCTACTTGTGCTATGTTTCATGTTTAGTGTGTACGTGTTTTTGAGTTTCTAGGCATAATTTAGATTAAAGTGCAGTATAAGTTAAATATACTATTATTAGAAAAAAATGTGGGACATTTCTATTGATGTATATCGGACGGTAAACAGTGTCAGTATAAAGAAAACGTAGGAAATGTACCAGGAATCATCAGCGTCGAAGTAAACACCTTACAAATGCATGTTACGTTAAAATGTTGAAAAAAAAAAAAAAAAAAAAACGCATCTGAAGATGAATGTGATCCACACTCGTACGTATTGCCACCAAGGTAGAGAAACATATAAATGTGTTTCTTCTTTTTATTTTTAGTATTATTGTAAGTTAGGAATAAACTCTTTTGAAAACATGTTGACCAGAGAGTCATCCATCTAGATAAGTTTCATCTTCAGCACGCCTAGTCATTTAAACACCGACTTCTTTTACGTCCTAAAGCCATTCCATGAGAATAATCTTGTACGTTTTACAACTAAGTTGAAGGAAAGATAATCCGGAACGAGGATTACGCATATGTCTTTTCCATGTGTAATGTCGCTGTTATGAACGATTCATTCACTTTCTCTTGCCGTGTGCCAGCAACTGTTACGCCATCAGGATCGTTTGTCTTTCTTCGTGAAATGTCACATATTGCATGGCTCATTTCGTGACAGTTCCGGCTGCCAGGATCCAACTTCTCTCAATCATCCACTGTACAATTCCATCCAAGCACACCAAGGAATGATAACCGCTGTCACTGTTGTACACATGCATGCGTAAAATAATACTTCAAGTCACGAGAGTATCGATATGAGATTTCAATCTGCAAGGATGCGATTTTTTAACAATCTTGTTTGTTTCACAGTTATGGACTTTCAGTTTTTATTTTAGTGACCCTTACAAGAACTATGCTCAGAGCGTCATAATCTCTTTCACAAATCAAGATGGTTCTTTATTTTACATAGAAATGAATGTAACAATTTGTGACGGCGAACTTAGCGAGATTAAACTACCTCTAATTTTAGAGTTTTTCTGTAATATCTTCAAAACAAATAAATATATTCGAAAAGCAGGCACATGGTGAACTAGACAATGCGATTTTGCATGTGATACCTTTATCACAATTCACCTATCTGCTTTTGGTATGTCACTATTTACAGAACCCGCAAAAAATGCTAAATCTATCTACATTTGCAAATCGAAAGCAGATAGATGAGTTGTGATAACGGTATCACATGCTAAATCGTATTGTCTAGTTCACTACATTTCTGCTTTTCTAATATATTTATTTGTTTTGAAGATATTACAGATAAACTCTAAAATTAGCGGTAGTTTATTTTCGCTGTAGCGAAGACCCTTAAATGGTATATAGATTTTGATTATTTTTGGTACGTACATGGACCCTGACCTAACTTCAACTTTTAGCACATTTCCGGTAACGAGAGAGAAAGGGTGGTATGTAAGAATAATCGAAAACGACCAATATTAATATTCAATCCATAGTTTTTAGGATCACTGAGATGAATAGTGACACTGCAAATGTCGTTTAAATCCAAATTTACCCCCTATAGGCATGGGATATGAAGTGGAGATAGCAAGGTAGTGACGTGTAATAATAATAATAATAATAATAATAATAATAATAATAATAATAATAATAATAATAATAATAATAATAATAATAATAATAATAATAAACGACCGATATTATATTGTCCTCATAGTTTTGGGGTCGCTGAGATGAATAATCACAGTTCCAAATCTCATATTCAACTTAATTTCCTAATGGTATGAGGGGTTTAGGAGTCAAGATGGGAAGGGAGTAAATGAAAAAATAATCCAAAACGACCAATATTAGGGTCCAATCCACAGTTTCCGCGGTCACTAAAAGGAATATTGGCACTCTCAATGCCGTTTAAGTCAAAATTCATCCCCATGAGCATCCTAAGAGGGAAAGGGGTTCAAACATCTTTCATAAACTTATTCGCTCCATGCGAAGATAAGACGTTTCAGTAACAAACAAATTCGAAGATGAACTATAACTAACAAAAAATTAATGCACGTCTACATAACTTTCCGCTTTTGACTTTGAGAATAATTGAATTAACAGGGATATTTCAAGACTTCTGGAAATCATAAGAGGCGTCACAGTGGGTGCAGCTGTACCCACATTAACTTTGATTTTCAGATTTTCTACAATAATCCTTTCTATTTTGTATATTTGTTGTTTCCTATGTTTGGATATATTTGAGGGACTTCTTAAGTCTCCCATAAGTTACTTGCTATCATATAGTGTTTTTCTAGTTTTTTTAAAAAGTAAAACTTTGGGATTATTTTTGAGATCTTAAGGCTCAATAGTGCAGAGCGTTCTGGCAACAATGTTAGGATGTATTGACAGAGCATCTTCGGTTACTAGTTCCTCATGCGAACGAAGTTTCTCCAAGATGAATTATGACAAGTCCAAACTAAGATCGACTATGCTTCAACAAAGACTCAACTCCATAATGTTGCTTTTTGTTGAAAGGTCGATTTCAGTGGGCATAGATATTGAAGATGTCATTGAAGAATTTAAGGCCATGGTTCCATTCAACAGAAAAATGTTTTTATAAAGTCTTTTGTAATTGATGCCATTGCAAAAAAAAAAAAAAAAAAAAAAAAAAGTACCCTTGTACACTTAAAAATTCTGATATGTCTTTGATAAATTCATAACTCACATATACGTGTATCCATTAAGGATGGACAGAACCGGTTCCTGGTGGAACCGGTTTTCGGGTCTGAACGGATCCGGTTCTTGAAGATCCGGTTCCGGAACCGTTTTTTTAGGATCCAGGTCTAGAACCGGTTCTGAAAACCGGATGTCCCAGAACCGGTTCCTCGTGGAACCGGTTCCGCTGGAACCAAAACTTTGTGACCATCCCTACGCTAACCCGAGCTGCTGGCAGACTGTGAACAGTGTGTTATATGAAATGGCGGCCGCTTGTCTCATTTGGCTAAATAAACTGGGTAACTGGCAAACTCATTGGCTAAACAGGCAAACTGGCAAACTCATTTGGCTAAACACCCACTGGTGAACCAATTTCTTTTTCTGGAGGCACAAGCGGGTCTGGGCGGGGAAGGCACAAGCGCATGGTCCTCTTTGCAGTGTTTTGAAGATGAACTTTGTGCCTCCTTTACGGGTCTTTAGGAGCGTTCGGATCCAGGTCTGGAACCGGTTCCTAAGATCCGGTTCTGGAACCGGGTTTTCAGATCCAGATCTGGAACCAGTTCCTAAGATCCGGTTCAGGAACCGGGGTTTCAGATCCAGATCTGGAACCGGGGTTTCGGATCCAGGTCTGGAACCGGTTCTGAAAACCGGATCTCCGAGAACAGGTTCCTCGCGGAACCGGATCTTTGTGGCCATCCCTAGTATCCATGTATGAGTTTCTTTAAATACGTACATAAAAGTTTTTATTGCGTACCATTTTAATATTTTTTTTATTATGTCTTATCCCTTCCTAACCTGTATCCTCATTACCAAAATCCTGGCGCCGCCTATGATGGAAACCTCTGAGTCACTGATACTTCATCACTTATAACTAATATTTTACTGTGGAAACAGGTCGGGTCGTGTTTGTCCAAAGATATTATAATACTCAACTCTGAACAGTACAGCATTGAGGGGCCGCGGACGCTCAGTGGTAGAGCGTCCAACTCTGGTGTTTGGGGTCCCGGGTTCGATCCCAGCCCTCGCCAAGTGAACTTTGTGGTGGACAAACGCCGTGTGCGTGGGTTTTCTCGGGGTTCTCCCGTTTCCCTCTCACTTTCTTCATTCCACCATTTCATTCATTACTCATCATCACCGTCTCCTTTAGCCTAACCGGCATAATCGTGGGACGTAAAACTCAAAGATTTCATTTCATTTCAGTACAGCAGTGTTCGTATCTCGAGGAAATTTTTCCTAAGTTAGAAAAACCTTGTAGCAAACTTTGGCAAATAAAGAAAAAAAGGGATTTCTTTTTTAAAAAAATGTTGAAATATCGGAAACAATCGGATTGAGTTGCAGACCAAATTTTATGGCCTAATTTTGTTTTCATCATCTATTGGAAAGAATCGGTCTGCCTCAATTTTCATCAATTCCATTTCAAATCTTCCTTTTTTAATGTTTTAGCAGGTGACAGACCATTCTTCTGTGTCTCCCTTCCAAATGAGTTCATCTTAAGAGAGCTTACTGGAGGGTTTTTATGTAGAAGAATTGCTAAATATGCCATTCCATCAAAAGGAAACTTATTAACTTATTAGTATACTTAAGAATTTTAAGTGAAAAATTTTGATTTTAAAAAAATACACAAATTTCAAATGTAAATATTCATTTAAAAAGTACCAAAACTAATTACAACGTACATCAAGAATCAAACTTTATTAATGTATTAAAGAGTCTGCCTAAAACAAGTCCTAGAACACAATGTGTTAAAGTCACAAGACCAGAGAATTGTTAAAACAGTAACATTTAACATTTCAATGAAATTCGCAAGTACGGAAAATTGTTGAAATATGCCGGACCGTGCCGTGGGGGGCGACGGCCCCGGGCGCCGAAGTAAGGGGGCGAAAAATTCGGGTGAAAAAGGAAAAAAATAGGAAAAATTGCTTGAAATATATGTATGGGGCGCCGTCATATACTCTCGCCCCGGACGCTGATTTTCCACGGCACGGCCCTGGAAACAGGTAACATTCAACTTGTGTGTATGTCAGTGAAATGCATCTCCGGTCACTCAGTAATACTAATTGGTGGCAGCCCTGATTGTGAATTTGATGTTGTTTCAGAAGGCGCACTCCCTGAAGAGAAGATATGACTCTTTTGGTATTGCTTCAACGAGGTGAAACGCCAGAAGGTTTTTTTCAATATATTAGTATACCAATAATGTGCTCACAATCTGTTGTCAGTTCAAACTAATATTCCCAAACAGCAGATAATATTTTGCGGTCCTCTGAATCTTTGAGCAGAAATAAAAGAAATATAAACCTTCCGTGGCCCGGTAGCAGATCGAGAAAGGGGCGCTCGCCCCCCACAGTACAAAATATACCTCCTTTGTGTTGTTTCAGCGAGATGAATTGACTAAAGTACTTTAGTGTCAATATACGTGTATATTTGGCGGCGAAACTCCGAAAGGAACAGGCTCGGCTTGACTCGACTTGTATGTGGTATTTAGGATTGCCAGACGTCTGGCTTTTGGACATAAAAATTGATGTTCGGCTTTGTATCTAAGCCGGACGCGCTTTTGTCCTCCTTTTCGAGTTTGGAAACTAATTAATGAAACAGGTCAACTAATTAATGAAACAGGAACGACTCAGGAGATTAATCAATGAAACAGATTTTCAAGATGCTTAAAATATTGTCATAATGGAAATAGGATAATGACTTTATTAAATACCATGACTTAAAGCAGCGTTTCCCAACCGGTGTGCCCCGGCACACTGGTGTGCCGTGAATGGGCCGCTGATGTGCCGCGAGGAATCGAAACAAAATTATCAATTTTATAGCAATCAAATTGCAAAACGTAGGGAAAAATGTATATTTGTATTTCACATTACTATGAACCTCCACTATGAATATACAATTTTAAGTTTGATACCGGGTTACTGTTCTGTACATTTCTAATGTTGACAAAAGTATTTGTTATAATTGTTATGACCATTTTATTGCTTCTTTTTTGTTGCAGACTATTTCGTAACTTGAAAATTTGAAATATCATTCCATCCTTTCGACAGATTACCTACATTTGTGTTTTAAAACTAAGAGAGATTTGTTTGTTCGTTCGTTATTTAGTTATGTTCCTTCTTAGTAAAAGCTTGGATACAGTTTTTAAAAAGAAAGCGTATTTTTAAAAACCTGAGTCCAATTTCATTGCAATTGTTTTCTATTTCTAATTAGAATAAAAAATAAGCATAATGATTTACCAAGGGGGAAATACAGTGAAAGAGCTTTCTTCTCTGTGAGGAGATCAATAATCACAAAAAAAAAATACCACTGTGTCTTATATTTACAAATAATAACGCCTATAAGTGTGCCGCGAGAATCCAAATAACATCCGTAGTGTGCCGCAAGCTGAAAAAGGTTGGGAAACGCTGACTTAAAGTATCATTAGTATTGCTGCCTGCTATTCCAGTCATAATTTTGTAGTTGTACTTTTTGTATTAGTTTACTTTAATAATATATTAATTTCTGTAATATATATATATATATATATATATATATATATATATATATATATATATATATATATATATATATATACGTACATTAAATGTGCTGTTTGATATAATCTGGAAGCAAACTTAAGTTTCGGTAAAAGCATTTTTTTGTGTTTTTTAAGTTAAAGTTTCTTCCTTTTTTATTTTACAAATCTGGCAACCCAAGTGGTATTTATTTCTCCGTAACTACTGGTCGAAACTGAACGAAATTCAGTGGACACGTAGCCCACCGTCTAAGGAAGTGACGGGTAAACTGTGCCCCATAAAAGCTTCTATCCGGGCTGCAACATGATCTTTAGTGTAACCAAGAAATGAAAAGAAGAATACAATACAATGACTTTTGAAGCGTTCTGTTAGACACAGACAAGTATTTAACTTTACTTCTAAAAATCAGTGCATAACTAGATTAGGACAAACTTCAATAATTAATTAGGCTTAGTATTACAAACATTTTGTGAAATGTGCCACTGCTTTTAATAAATTAGATAGACCCGCTGACCCAGATAGATCCAACGACCATGAAGCAGTCAAATAACAGCTTTATAGGATTACTGCAGATATTTTACAATGAATTAATGATGTCGACCTCTCGAGCTCGAACATTCTTTTATTTCCGATGTGAAATAATCAAGGTACCAAATATTAAAAAATCCAAATATAATTTTATGATTATTTCTGCTTTGTATACTGAAAAATAATGCATCTCATCATTTCGCTCATTTCTCATCATCACCGTCTCCTTGAGCCTAACCGGCATAACCGTGAGACGTAAGACTCGAAAATTTCATTTTGAAAAATAATGCAGTGGTTTTGAACACATTGTACTTAGCACCCTCTTTTATGTCCAACACAACAAATTTTAGAGGCTCGCTCGGTTATACTTTGACAATAACAAGAAAATTATGTAGCTATTCGTTTATGCGATCTTTACGCGCTTATACTCTGATTATACCTTGTAGTTATCTTTCAGGGTAATAATTCAGATATACGGACGCACGCAACAAATGAGAAAGAAAATTATAAATTTAGTAAGAAGGTAGAAAAGTGAGGATCATGCTTGTCGGAATTTATATTAGCAGCCTCTTCGAACAAGTCAGTACCTGGGTATAGTGGATTATGGGTCAAACTGCCTTGGGATCACGGATCATGATGTACACCTTGTCTCAAAAAGGTTGAGCGCATTCTTTATTGGTGTTTTGAGGCAAAAATTTTCAAAGTCCAGCTTCGGGTATCTTCGGGAAAAAGTAAGCCAGGTTCGAACCTCCAAGCCAGCCTTTGCAAAAGGGTAAAAGTTTGCAGATGTGTTTTTCTTCTTTTAAATATAATAAGACTTGTTACCAAGTGTTTAAAAAAGCAACATTGATTGAAATACTAAATGATACAATATTTCGAAACGTTTTTATTAATGTGAGCACATGCTTGTTTGTCATTTAGCTCTCTATACGTAATGGAACATTTAAATACGTTAAAGAATCTTTCCATATGTAAAAGAATGCTCAAAATGAAGAAATAGAACATAATTATCGCCTGAGTACTAAAATAAAACTCAAAGTAGAACAGAAACTGCGTTTGTAATGGATATGAATGTCATAATTATCATGAGATCCGTTATACATCGCTAGAAGCTTACTTCTAGAAGTCCTTGTGTTAGCTCATTGGTAAGCTGTCGGCTTTCAAATCATACGGTTGAGAGTTCGATTCTCGTCTGGGCCAATACTTTTTTTTAAAATTATATTTTCCGCAATGCATGAAAAATTATATAAAATAATTACATTAAAATACACAAGTTGTTTATATATAACATAATAATTGCAGAACATAGTAAGTATTATGTTTAAAATATAACATCTGAGATAATTTTCACAGTAGGTCGGTATTATATATGATAATGTTAAATACAAGTTAGGAAAATCGTTTAATAGCAATAAATAAGTTATGTAGTGTATTTATTTGCAGCTATTTGTCATACAGATTTAACTTCTCAATATTCTCATTACAGTATGTTATTTATATTCGTGAAATACAGTATATTCCTACGGATATAGAAAGTGTATAAACAGAGTATCCAAAGTCGTATCCTGCTTCAAGACACAACTTTTCCCGATCCCCTTAACGTCACGGGAAGAAACACAAATTCTCTTTAGAACGGAATGTCGTTACTTAGAGTCTCATTCGAATACGTTGAATATGCTTTTGTGTATTCATCTCTCTCTCTCTCTCTCTCTCTCTCTCTTTCGCTTTGTTTATGTGTGTGTGTGTGTTGCGGAATATCCCAAGTTGAATACAACATTTGCAAAGTATATGAGCATCATTGTCATCGAATACCAGAAATTGAAAGTCGTGTTTCTTCAGGTTGGGTTTGCGTGTTCATGTTAGTTCACTGGTAGAGTACGGACTTGCCACTGAAGAGGTATTGAGTTCAAAGCCTACAGCTAATTATCATTCTTTTGTTAGTAGGATTGCACAGAAATCGGATACAAGGAGTGGTTTACTTCTAGAAATATTTTCAGAAGCGTTTAGGTAGCCTTGAAAAGGGCTTTTTTCGCGAGTTAAGGGGGGGGGGCATTAATATTGTGTCCAAGACCCTTCTGAATTTATTACACGCCCCATTCTTCTGGGCATGGAATCTATTACATGGGTGACAAATCTATCTCCTTCCCCTACCTCCAGCCATGCTTCGGAAACAAGATGCCACAGGTCATCCTGAGTTCTTGGTGGATCTGCCTCAGGCCAACTTTCCCTTAGAGTACGCTTCACTTCTGCCCACATATTTTCCATGAGATTGAGGTCTGCTCCACGAGGCGGCCAGTCGATTAAATCAATCTCAGGGTGCCCTGCGAACCATTCATGAACCACATGGGAAGTATGTATTGGCGACTGGTATTGCTGGAACTGAATTACACCATCAGGCTGAAATACTCGTACAGATGGCACCATGATATTACTGATAATGTCTAAGTACTGAGCATTGTCCAGATGTCCTTCAATTCTATGAAGCTGTCCTGCTCCGCGACTGGAAATCCAACCCCAACATAAAATAGATACATGGCCACTGCGATTGCAAGCAGCCACATATCCATGGTCATATCGGGTGCCTCTCGGACGATACACAAAACGGCGTCCCTCCTTTGATGTTGTGAATATGGATTCATCTGAGAAAACTACGTTTTCCCAATTGAGACCCACATTCGCCTGTGCAAACGCGAGACGGTAAATTTTGTGGTCGTCTGAGAGTTTTTCTTTCACGGCAGCAACACGGCCACGTAACCCAGCATGACGAAGCCTTCGCAGAGCTGTATGCTTACTACCAGGAAGGAGAGAAGCTTCCCTTAGCTGTCCAGACGTCCTTAGTGGGTCTAACCGGGCTTCGTTTACTAATCTCGCATCTTGGGCTTCGGTTGACACATGCGGACGACCAGGAGATCGTAAATTACCAGTCTGACCTGTAACACCATATTTCCGAATCCATCGCCTTCCTGTAGAGGCCGGGACACCTACTCGCCTGCTAGCTGCAGTTGCAGAATAACCTTCCAACTCCCATAAAGTAATTACTGCTGTACGTCTATCCATAGTTACTAATGTTCTGAGCTGTGAGAAGGAAGCATAAGGTAAAAGCTAGTACCTGGCGTGTGATTGGTTACTTGCACGACACGCCTATTGTGGGGAACAGCGTTGCCAGATCTAGCATAATGATGCTAGATCTAGCATAATTTGCATGTCTCTAGCATCTAGCATCTTGCTTTTAGCATCCTGCCCAAATCTAGCACAATTTCAGCAAGTTATCAAAAAGCCGTAAAACCTGGAGATGAGAAAGAAGTTGGTCGTGGGAAGAAAAAGAACGGCAGAAATGTATCCTCTTCCATTGATTCATACACTCGGTAAACCATACAGGCAGTCTTATTTTCCGAAGTAAGTTCGGAACGGCTTTGGGCTTTTTTTTTGTGGCTCCACCCAGGGTTTTCTAATCCTTTAACTCCGAGGCATGGGCGGAGCTATGGGGGCCATTCTCCCCCCAACTTTTCGGCAACTTCACCATCTTTATTTCTGACTTCATGATCATATTTATTCCTGAAATGACAGCTCCGAGACCGACCAAAAATCTGCCCCCCCCCCCCAGCAGATGATTCCCAACTCCGCTTATGCTGCGAAGTAATTTTCTTTCAAAATATGTAAAGAAAAACTTTGCATTCATTTATACGATATATACGCCATTGAGTCTGACAACGACTGCAGTAATTTAGTTGAGTTAAAATTTTGGTGCGTGAAGTATTGAGTTCTATCCATGCATTCTTGCTCTCTGTGTATTTTAAGTTACGTTATCGTATCTCAACTTCCTTTTTTTAAAACTCCTGAATTAGTAATTATGAGGATCTAGCATAATTTGACCGAATCTAGCATAAGTTCGATCAGGTTTTGGAATAATTCCGAGCTGTGAGTCTGGCAACGCTGGTGGCGAACGACTTGATCAACGACTCGCGAAAGAAATCTGAAAATGGTGCGCCGTAATAATAATATTAAAAACAGTTTTTATAAAGAAATATTAATACATACGAAAAGCTGTTTAAAGAATGAATTGTTATACTGACTTTACACGTATAAAAACATATACCATATACCAAACAGATTGAGCGATATGATGATAGCTGTTTTGAGACGAACACTTTCGAAGTCCAACTTCGGGTATCTTCGGAAAACAGTAAACTAAAGCTGTTGGTTCGAACCTCCAAAGCCAACCTTAGTAATCGGGAAAAGATGTACAGATATGTTTTTCCTTCTGTTAAATATAATAAGACATGTTGAAATGGTATTAAGTGTAGAAAAAAGTAACATTGATTGAAATACTTAATGATACAATATTTCGAGACTATGTATTCACACTCTCGTTTCGTCATTGTGATTTCCATACGGAAAAGAGCATTTACGTATGAGCTCAGTTATATTTCAGAAGCAGATTCCGAAAAGCGGTCATGTTAGCTCAGTGGTACACCACCGAGTGTTTAAATCGTGAGTTCGATACCCGTTCAGGTGAGATTATTTTATGATATTCTACTTTCCTCAATGCATGAAAATTATGTAAAATAGTTACATTACAATTCATCAGTTGTATATATATTTTCATACCATCACTTGTATATATGAGTTGAATATATATATTCATATCATTTCACGACATAAGTAATTCTTATCTTTAAAATATAACATCTGAGGTATTCACAGAACGTCGGTGTGTTATGTGTGAATATTGAATACAAATTTAAAAAATCGTGTAATAGCAATAAATAAGTTATGTAATGTATTTATTTGCAGCTACTTTCATCGCAGATAACTTCTCAATATTCGCATTACAGCATTTAGGTCGAGCATATCGAAAATCGGATCGTGGTTCAAGACAAAAAAAAACTAGCTAGCCCCAAACTGTCACGTAAGAAATTCACGAATCGCAAAAGTAAAGTGAAGAGATTGAGAGCGGTAATTCCTTAATCGCTCTCTCTCAACTCTCTCTTATCTGCATTTATACATATAAAAGTGTATGTATGTATGTTCCATCATAACTCATGTGTGCCTAGAGCAGGGTTTCTCAACCTGGGAGTCGCGGCCCCTAGGGGATCGCGAAGATAGGCGGAAGAGATAAATATAGTTAGAATCTAATACCAGAAATTATTTTTAAATATTATTTTTAATTTTGTTCTGATAGGCATACTTTTATTTTTTATACACACTGTAAAGAACAATAAAAAATAAGTCTACTGAACATTTTCAAAGGGTGTAGAATTCGTGTTACTATTCGGTTCAAAGTATCTTGTCGTCGCGAATTCTGTCGAGAAATTTGAAGCTTAAAATATACAAAACGATAATCATGCCTGTTGTTCTGTATGGTTGCGAAACATGGTCACTTACTCTGAGGGAAGAACATAGACTGAAAGTATTTGAGAACAAGATCCTTAGACGAATATTCGGACCCAAGAGGAACGGGAATGGGGAATGGCGGAAACTTCATAACGAGGAACTACATAATTTATACGGTTACCCAACATTGTTAGGGTCGTCAAGTCTAGGAGGCTTAGGTGGGCAGGTCATGTAGCTAGAATGGAAGAAAGTAGAAACGCTTTCAAAGTCTTGACAGGAAGACCAAACGGAAAACGACCATTAGGAAGACCTAGGCGCAGATGGGAGTAGAATATTAAGATGGATCTCGCTGAGATAAGAATACAAATTAGAAACTGGATCCAATTGGCTAAGGATAGAAGTCAGTGTAGAGCTTTTGTGAACGCGGCATTGAACCTCCGGGTTCCATAGGCCATAGAGTTAGTTAGTTAGTAGAGTTGTTTAAAAATGAATTTAAATCAAAGAGGTATGATATAAAACTAATGAGAACTGTATATAGAAATACTAGAAAAATACACACGAAACAAAACCTGCACATTGAAATACAATTAAAATTAAAACCTAATGAGATACCTAAGCATGGTGTAATTTCACTAGTGCAGCAATGCCCGGTTCAATCTTCATGACGAACATTATCAAGCCATTTTCAACTGATAAGCGATTTCTTATCTTTGTTTTAATGTTTACCATAAAAAAAACACTTTCGCACAAGTACGATATAGCAAATGGAATTATTACTTTTAAAGCAGCAATCACCAGACCAGGATATTCTTCTCTCCTCATCAGGCAGAACTTGTCCAAGTCTTCGTTACAGAAAACCAGTTGCAAAGACTTGTCGCATGATCATTCTATTATTTGGTCAAGAAGTTGTGGGCTTAGATCGGATACGTTAATGGCCTCTTCAATGAAGGAGTTTAACATCCATCTTGAACCATCACCTTCGTCGTTGGGAATATAGATATTACAGTTACTGTATCCACTGTCAGTGCCGGACGCCTAAAAAAGGGGCCACACATTTCGGAGGAAGTGTGTTACTCATGTTAGGAAAGTGCATGTGCACATGTGTAAAATAGAAGGAAAACGTAATAAAATGTGCTCAAAATTAAGGAAAGGTAGGGTTTATTTTGAAAATGTTATTGAGCTTCGTGCCAACCATGGTGGCGCTTCGTAGCTAGTCTGTCGACGTCACTCATATATACGGTGACATCGTACTATACTCTCGCCCCGGGCAATGATTTTCCATGGCACTGTTCACTATAAACCAAAAAAATGGATTCTACTATTATAGAAGTAGGTATGTTAAAAATCCCACACAAGCTTATTATAAAACAAATTATAAAAGGGTCGCTGGCAAGAGCGTGTGATAAAAGGGGATCGTGATAGGAATTAGATTGAGAACCACTGGCCTAGAGTAATTTTAACCACATTTCTTATAGTTTCAAAAAGAGTGCTGTCGGGTTACCTATGGTGAATGGGAGGGGGATACATATAAAAGATTGCTAGAAAATGATCGATATTAGATTCATAGTTTTCGGGGTCGCTTAGATAAATAGTGAGACTTTCAATTTCGCTTAACTCCGATTAAGCTCTCATTAGTAGGGATGGGCACGAACGACTTTTCTTTGAAACTCGACTCGACTCGAAACAGACATCTTTGAGGTCTACTCTTGGACTCGGCGCGAAAAATATCTTCCAACTCGACTCGGATTAGAGTCAAGTCGAACCAAAACGAGCCAAATCCTGTGTGTAGTCCTACCTAGACAATACATAGACAATAATTATTCTATCATCAATTATACTACTGTTACTACAAATAATAATAATAATAATAATAATAATAATAATAATAATAATAATAATAATAATAATAATAATAATAATTATTATTATTATTATTATTATTATTATTATTATTATTATTATTATTATTATTATTATTATTATTATTATGACAACACCGTGTACAAACATGAACGATAGATGGTTAATAAAGGAATACTAAAAGCTAGTTGACTGCCGACGTCGGTAGTCATGAAGTCTACAAGGCAAGGACATCGTTCATTACCCTAAGCTGTAAGCGTCGGTGGAGTACAGATGGTCAACTATTAACCTCTCGCCAGAAATTGGTGGCCCCGCAGCGACGATCCGTGATGGCCCAAGTTCAATTTTGAAAACTTTACTACCAGTGGCAGAGACGCGATGAAACGCCAACGAACCACAAAAATTACTCTCCCAAAATATGTTAAAATGCCTATATGTGTGATTTGTTTATATTTAGGTGAATCAAAAAAACACAAAACAAATACGCCGGGGTGGACGCGAACTATCAATATTACGATTACTAGGCACGTGTTCTTCTGACTTCCCCACGGAAACGATTATAAAAAGCTTGGTTGTTGAAGGATAAATCATTGACGTCTTAATTTAGCCAATCAGACAAACCCCTACATCTCGAGTTCTAGGAGGTGATACCGTGAACCGTTTCAGATTTATTGCTTTCTGGTAAAGTACTATCCATGCGCAAAATTTGAGCATAATAGCCGACATGCATCTTCGGTGCCTCTTATCTTTAGTACAATTTTAACCAGAGATGGTGTGGGTCAATGAAAATTTGATCCACGACCCACCATGACCCACTATCACCCACCACCCAAATGACCCATTGGCCCACTCTGACCCATCAACCATCGTGATCCACTCTGACCCACCACCAACTATGAACCACTCTGAACCATTGCGACCAACTCCGACCCACCAAAACCCATCGACATCAACTCTGACCGATGACCCACGTCCTCCTCTCCATTGACTAAAGAGATTACACTTGTAATAAAACAAGACTGTGAAATTATCACTTATCGGAGTTTGAATTTCTACCGTCATTGGCTCAAGCACCTCTTTGTTACAATACTGGTGGGTCTGACCTTTACGATATATAATGGCAAAGTGTTTCTCATTTTCCGAATTAAAATGAATTTAAATTTATCATATGTAATTATTTCTTTGTTGCCTTACAGACACATTCAGTAGAAAATAGGGTGAAATTTAAAAGTTTCGAATCAAGGAAAAGTAGACCAACGTAAAAAAAAAAAAAATTGAAAATGCCCATGTAATTACGTTTAGAATACAAATTTTATGGCCATTTTCTCTAACTTTATGGCTTGATTGCCTTATGCTCGGAACGCTCCATATATTAAACACCAGCTTCAGCAATTATAAATAGAAAGCAGTGGGTATAAAATTCAAAAAGAACTTTAGTTTGCATTACTCAATTTTTTTCTCAACTAATATCAATCGTTTTCGATTATTTTTACAAATCAACCCACTATTAATTTCCACTATATAGAAAAGGCACCCCCGTCCCCCCGCTCATAAAAGACAATTTTAAAAAATGCCAGGGCATATTCTCTTTATTTTTAATAAAGAGTTGTATGCTGAATTTCAGCTCTCAGTTGAACGGCTTGTGAGATACCAAATTTTTCGCAAAAATTCGGACTTCAACTCCCCCTAAGGATATGTATTATAATGAAAGTGACACGCGTATGATAACTTCCCAGTTGGGATTGGAGCCTGATTATATACCAAACGTCAATTCATTTGACTTTGCAATTTGACCGTGATGATTACGCAGACATAGTTACTTTCAATTTTTTATGATACATATCCTTATTTCATATGTTACAGATGATTCAAAAATATTTTTTCAAGCAGTTAGCTCCTCTAGAATCTCACAGGCTGCATCCCAAAATCCAACTCCTACTATCCTATGACAATCCAAAAGTGACTGAACTTTTTTTATTAGGAACAAATGACAAAAGAAAAATGGAGATCTTGAAAGTAAAATGTAGAAAAGCTCGGTGCCGCCAATAACTGCATATTTCTCCGCCCCTTCATTCCGAACTTAAAAATAAAACTTAATTCGAATATGGTTAATTACTGAATTTATTACAGTTAAATTCCACTCACTACATGCTATAGCTACAACTATGTAACAAAAATAACAACTGTGAAACATGTTCTGAATTACTATTACATTTCTTACGCAATTATTAAACATATTAGAATAGTAAAAGAGGATTGTTCGTGAAATAGTATATTTGCTCATGATTTTTAACTTTTTCATACGGAAAAAATTAAAATATTATTCAAGTTTTAAAATTTGCACTCTGCAAATATGTTGCCCTCTAGGCAATGGGACTAATGTGGACTAATGGGAAATGCTACACTGTTAGCGGCGCTGAAAACTTACGATTCGATTCTAATATCGGTTGATTTCGATATCTTTATGTCGCTACGTAACCACCCTGGGTGCTAATGGGAGCTTAATTGGACTTGAATTGAAAGTAGAGCTATTCACCTAAGCGACCACGAAACTATGGATTCGATACTAATATCGAACCGTTTCTAGCATTTTTGATATGTATCCCGACAGTACTCTTTTTCCAGACTGTAAGAAATATAGTTAAAATTGCTCTAGATATATTAGAATTATGTTGAAACACACACATAAATCCACTTTTATATTCTGTATAAATAGAGAGTGAGCGAGCGAGCGAGCGAGAGAGAGGCGACTCAAGGCATCACCACTTCCACATTGCAAAAGCATATATCAGGAATTGAATTGAAAATCTATGTAAAGACTTTCTGCTGTGGCATGCTTCATAAGCACAATTCCAGTCTGCTCACGTGACCATTGGGGTTCATGAATTTTTTTTGCGAGCGTTCCGACTTTGGATTCTCTGTTTATACCCTCTGTTTATGCATCGAATAACTTTTCAAGAACATAAATGACATTCTGTATTATGAATGTTGAGAATTACTCTCTATATGACAAATAGCTGCAAATAAATACACTACATGATTTATTTATTGCTATTGAACGAGTTTCTTAACTTGTATTTACATCCTCATATATAATACCGACCTACTGTGAAAATTATCTCAGATGTTATATTTTAAACATAATAATTACTATGTTCTGCAATTATTATGTTATATATAAACAACTTATGTATTTTAATGTAATTATTTTATATAATTTTTCATGCATTGCGGAAAATGCAATTTTAAAAAAAGTATTGGCCCAGACGAGAATCGAACTCTCAACCATATGATTTGAAATCCGACAGCTTACCAATGAGCTAACACAAGGACTTCTAAAACTAAGCTTCTAGCAACGTATAACGGATCTCAAGATGATTATGACATTCATATCCATTACAAACGCAGTTTCTGCTCTACTTTGAGTTTTATTTTAGTACTGAGGCGATAATTATGTTCTATTTCTTAATTTTGAGCATTCTTTTACATATGGAAAGATTCTTTAACGTATTTAAATGTTCCATTACGTATAGAGAGCTAAATGACAAACAAGCATGTGCTCACATTAATAAAAACGTTTCGAAATATTGTATCATTTAGTATTTCAATCAATGTTGCTTTTTTAAACACTTGGTAACAAGTCTTATTATATTTAAAAGAAGAAAAACACATCTGCAAACTTTTACCCTTTTGCAAAGGCTGGCTTGGAGGTTCGAACCTGGCTTACTTTTTCCCGAAGATACCCGAAGCTGGACTTTGAAAATTTTTGCCTCAAAACACCAATAAAGAATGCGCTCAACCTTTTTGAGACAAGGTGTACATGAATTGTTTCATCTAAAGCCCACGAGACGAGACAAGAAATAAGACCTCATCTCGTCTCGACCGAATTCGATTCCCAATGAGAGCTCATGTACTTCGGATCCCACGTTAAGTTGTAGGTCTACGTTTCATTTAGCCTCGCTGCTGAAAGGGAGCTAAATTATAATTCAATTGAATTATCTCTTCTTGTTTTGTAAGACATGCAGTAAAAATTAAGTGTTAAAAAACTTTAAGTTTTACGTCCCACGGTTACGCCGGCTAGGTCAAAGGAGACGCTGATGATGAGAAATGAATGGTAGAATGAAGTGGAAGAATCCCGAGAAAACCCACGAACATAGTATCTGTCCACCACAAGGTTCACTTGATATGAGCGGGGATTGAATTAGGGACTCCACGCACCAGAGATGAACGGTCTACCACTGAGCCACCACGTCCCACAATGATGTTAACATAACTCAATTTGTGTACCACTGTTAGCGTGTTAATTCATACCAAGACCATCGTCTTCCTCGGTATCATAAATATCTGGAAATTAACAGAGATAATTTGTATTACATGTTATTCTTTATAATGAACGAAGCTTTAGCCAGCATATTTGACACTTATACTAAGTTACGAACAACGTATGGTTTTGTGAGGGCATAAATTTTACGACATTTACATTAGTAGAAGTAGTTCCGTATGTTATTCCTATATACGCCAGAAATATAGTGCACATAAGAACAACACATGACAGGACTTCTACTCATGATAATTGAACCCGGGACTTCGTGCACAAAAAGCACGCGCTCTAGCCAATAGGCTAAGAATAAGAGCTATGCAGAATTTCAAGAACATCCACCTAATAAAATAATATGATTATATGGCTCGTAATCGAGTCAGAGATCTCTTGCACTAGAAGTGAAAGCTTTACGTTGTGTAACCTCTCTCCGAAAATATTCAAAAAGGGTAGCTCCAAGTTTTCATACCATAGAAAACAGAAACACATCTAGTTATATAGTCCTTGCTATCTTCAAGAGTAATAACCGTTCATAGCATAACACAAAATATTTCGTTCCGACAGAAACATAAGTTCAATTAATTATGTTACGTATTAGCATCAACATTAACAGGACAGGAGCGACGCCATTAGCTAAGGAGTTGATTCCATGCAAACCAACTAAAGAATACGATCCGCAGGAAGTCTTCTTTTGATTTGCGAAGCCTAAGTTTGAAAATTATCATAAGAAATAGCTACTCCATGTCAACATTATGCTATATGCTGATTAATATCACTGCAATTTGGCACACAAGCATTCCTTCCGCTTTGATGTCAAATTATGATAGCTCACAATTTCTACCCCGCCTTACAGTGACCGATTCACATTCGCCACCTATAAATAAAGGTCCATGGACAGATCTTGCAGCTGTGTCATATCTTCAAACTGCAAGAATTAACTAATGTTTTCGTGACGTCATTCCCATCAGGCTTGCTTCCAAGCAGAAACAAGCATGAAATCTTAAGCTGTTACATGTTAGGCGATGAAGTTCTTTGACATTCGTTTTTGCTTCTTTTTCACGCCACAGAAATGTTGGGTATTTTTAAAACACGCTTTTCTATCCTATTAGCATGATATGTAATGTAATACGAAAGCAAGAACAGCAAGATGTGAATACACATTGTATGATGACATTTTCAAAAGACAGTGCACACGTGTATCTCATTGCACATATTAATATTAGACCACAAAGTAGGAAATACTAAATTTTCTTGGGTTCTCGTTCTGGCTACATTGCAGATCTAAGGAATTCATTGCTATTTGCACCAAGTCAGCAAACATTTAAGATATGAAAAGAATTTTAAGTTTGAAGGTTGTTTAATGTCTATTAAAATTAATGAAACAAAATAGTCCGTTTAATTACACTCTTTCCTCTTTGGTACAGCCCTTGGGTCTTTCAAATTTACCTGGCCACAACTCAAGGCCTCCACATAAATACATATACGAGTAATGCATCAAATGAATTGAAAGATAAGACGTCCATTTATTTTGACTAGTAGTGGAGATAAAGCCTTTATCTCTCTGTAAGATCCGACAAGGGGCTCCATTTCTCAAAGGACTTTTTCTCCGTTATGATGAAACAGTGATGAAACAGTGAATCTGTACTCCTTCGAATTAAAAGATGTGTATTATTTCTTGTATTTAAAAATATCCACAGAACTATAAAGAATACGGAACTTCTTAATAAATCTCAACACATTTATCATAATTTATGATTATATTTGCCTATTTACAAACAATATATATGTTAATTAAAGTTAGAAAATGAAAAATATAATGAAATCTTTCAGTTTTACGTCCCATGGTTATGTCCTGCAGACTAAAGGAAACAGATGAGCAATGAAACTATTTGAAAATGTAATTTTTAGTTTTAAACCCGTCCTTTAAATCCCCGATTAAATCTGTCATTAATCAACTATCTCCTTTAGACTAAGGTGACGGTTGATTAATGAAAGTGATTGGTTATTAAATAATTGCTTGCGAGTATATTGTGTAATGATTTGAGTATCTTTAAACGTTGATAAATGCTCTTCATTGTGTTCGGACAATAACCTTATCAATTTATAGTTTTTTAAAAAATATTCATTGAGGATGATAAGACATGATATGTCATTTTGTGGCCATTTTCTGACTTTTCGCTGTGATAGTTGGCCACACTGTGATCTACATACTGGAAAATGTTGGTAATGGGTTATTTGCAACTTTCCTATTTAGCAATCTATATATACACATCGTTTTTACCAATGACCTGAAAGTATTTTACGTTTAATTCATAATATCGTAATTTGTTTCCCTGTTCAAACATATTCGTCATGTAGATATGACTCGTGTAATAGAGTTTCTTCGTGGCTAAGCGGTTAGTGTACGCGCCTTCAGCGTAGGAGACCCGGGTTTGATTGCCGGCTGAAGCTCATGTGGTTCGGATTCAACGTTAGGTCCCGTCTCGTATAGCCTCGCTGCTGAAAGAGACGTTAAAATCAAATCAAAATCATGTAATGCAATAAAGGGTCATAGGTCTTGCAATATTTTGGTGCACAATATACCAGTATTTATTACAGTACAATGAAACCAGGGCAACACTCAAAGTATAGCCCCTCGTGTTTGACTTTCTGGAACCACATTCCTGCCAATTACTCGATTCCATGTCTCTTCCTTAGATACAAAGAAGCCGGTCACTGCTGTTTCCACCTCCTGCTAGTTAGTGAAGCACTGTGATTTCAGGAAGTCCGCCATGGACCGAATAAGCAGTCGGACTACATGTCGAGTGTGACATCAGTTCGATACCCTCAAGGCCCTGAATTTTTTGTTGCGTTTCTCGAACGGAGTGTGATTTTGCATTATCCTGTTGCAGCAGGGCGCGCTAACTTAATGGAGGCGTGGCAATCGCACAGCGTCCATTTCTAGGTGGTGTTTTTTTTTTTTTAATGTGTTTTCTCGATTATTTCGAAAACTATGCATGAGGACTTTACACTTACCACTCATCCATGTCGTTTTACTCAGTTTCATGAGATGTTTTGAGTGATATGAACATGGCTCGAATAGAGCTCTTTTGTGAGATGGAAAAACTATTGCAGACATATATTTATGAAATGGATACTTTCATGAATATAAGAAAAAGGATCGATAAAGTGGATACTTTCAAATATCTAGGATCAATATTAGCGAACCAAAACCATATTCACGAAGAAATTAAATGTCGACTAAAAGCAAGGAATTCGTGTTATTATTCAGTTCAAAATCTTTTGTCGTCGCGAATTCTGTCGAGGAATTTGAAGCTTAACATATATAAAACGACAATCATGCCTGTTGTTCTGTATGGTTCCCAAACAAGGTCGCTTACTCTGAGGGAAGAACGTAAACTGAAAGTATTTGAGAAGAAGATCCTGAGACGAATATTCGGATCCAAGAAGAACGGAAATGGGGAATGGCGAAAACTTCATAACAAGGGATTACATAATTTATACGGTTTACCAAACATTGTTAAGGTCATCAAATCTAGAAGACTCGGGTGGGCAGGTCAGGTAGCTAGAATGGAAGAAAGTAGGAACGCTTTCAAAGTTTTAACTGGAAGTTGAATCGGAAAACGACCATTAGGAAGACCTAGGCGCAGAGAGGAGAACAATATTAAGATGGATCTCGCAGAAATAGGAATACAAAGTGGAAATTGGATCCAGTTGGCTAAGGATGGAAATCAATGGAGAGCTTTTGTGAACGCGGCATTGAGCCTTCAGGTTCCATAGATCATAGAGTTACTTAGTAAGTATTTATAAAATGGGGGTAAATATTACCCTGATAAGGAAGAAATGCTTCATTGACGAGCTGGGGAAATCTTCCCTCATCCCTCCCAAACACTGGATATATGTTACAGCGATATATCCCTATATATCCCTATTATAATTAATCTGTACCTATATTATCAACATTGATCAGAGGCGCAATAATTAAGCATATAGCTTATATATAATTAAAAGAAAGAACGCTGTTATTGACAGGACATGTTGTCATGAGTAAGATTATTAGTTTATTATTGATAGGACATGTTGTTATTGACAAGATTATTAGTTGCTATGGAAAAGCTCATTACGCAGGAAAACGCACGAAATTGGAAGATATGTACAAAAGCTATGGTTGCTGTTGATATTTCATGTACGTATAAAACAGAAGAATAAATCGACGATATCTGGACACAATTCATGTTTATGGTTAGTAATTAGTAGTTGATATATTTATTATAATAACGTAGTGATTTAAAGGTACATAAACGAATCAGGGCTAAAGCGAAGTGTTTTTATAATATATTTCGTTTTATCTGGTGCCGAAGACACGGGACTATACTATACTATTTAGTTCCGAAGAATAGTAAGAACTGAGTTTATGTGCATACGTATATATACCTTTTTATGAGTTTCACTATTTTGAGAAGTGGGAAGAGAATACAAAGAATTGCTAATATGCAGGATTCCGAGATTGAAGAAGTACCCAGTATTTCAAATGAAACCATATCTGGAAATGCCGTAACTCTGTCTGAACATTCCTATTCTAATCTTATTGATATGTTTAGTCGACTACTAGATGAAAAGCTAGAACAGAAATTTGATCAACAACAAAAATTGTACGATGAAAAGCTAGAACAGAAATTTGATCAGCAACAAACTAAATTTGACCAACAACAAAAATTGTACGATGAAAAGCTAGAACAGATACTAGCGCAGCATAAATCTCTTGCAGATAAAGTACAAGGTGTGCAAGAAAATTTTGATCGCTTGCAGTACAATTTGAAAGAAAATTTGCAAGTATTAGCTGATGAAGTTACCATCAAAATTACAAATGATATGACGCGAGAAGTTGATACTAGGTTTCAACAATTTAGTAACAAATGGCAAGATAGACAGGATCAACTAGCTCTAGAAACAGAGTCGATAAAGAAAGCCGTTGAAGCCGTGGAATCGACGACAGCCCAACAAAAAAATCAGATAGTGAATATTACTGCCCAGGTCAATTCACATAGCATACTGATATCCAACATACAAGAGGAAATCAGATCGTTACAAGAGAGGGAATGTGACTACAATAATCCTATGTATAAGGAGGCTTTGGGTACTCCCAATCAACAGGAAACATTGCATCATCAACAGGGAACATTGCATCTTCAACAGGAAGCATTGCATCACTGCCCGAGAACTCCATTAATAGAAACTGACGGGATATCTTCTTCTAAGAGTTCTACTGATGATGGTTTAGTTGTGGAAAACCACAGTAGGCGATTCCAAAGTCCAGATCGCAAAAGAAGAAAGGAGATGAATAAGTACAAAAGGGTTCCAGACCATTATCAACGCCAACAAAAACATAACTATAGCAAAATAAACGTTAAGGTCAGTGAAATTAAGGCCATGACTAAATTCAGCGGTAAGTGTGACGAAACCGCAAGCTCGTTCTTAGAAAAATTTGAAGCAGAGTGTGAAATTATGGGTGTAGATCAATCTAAATTTATGAAGTTGTTACCGCATCTGTTACTTCCTCCTTGTTCCTTGTGGTTTAAAGCTATTCGCGACCATATAAAATCCTACGAAGAATTTAAACGGGCCTTGTTGGCTAATTACGAAAATGATTTCTTGTTAGCTAACCGCGATGCGATGGTGCGAACTCGACACTATTCACCTCGGGTCGATAAATCTCTTACGGATTTTACAATCAATGCATATAATGAACTCAAACTCGTCAATCCGTTTCAGCCCGAATCCAGAATAATCGCTTCCGTACGCATTTTATTGCCGTATAAATTACAACAGATTCTGTTGTCTGCTCAATGCGTAAACTTCAATCATCTGATAATTTTAGTTCAAAACTTCGAGAATCAATTCCCGAACCCTAGCGGAAGTAATCGTAATCCACCCAATCCAATTCCTGTCAGAAACCTGAATATAACTAATGAGAATACCGAAAATCTTCGCAGCGATGAGAGGTCACGTGACAATACTGGCATTGGAATTAGTGAAAGATCTGTTATACGTACTGGAACTGGAGCTAATGGAAGATTCAATTCTAGCGGTAGAAATGGAACGAATTATAATAATTCGAGGAACAGTTGGACGAACGGAAGAAACTTTCGTGGAAGACGTAATTACAGTAACAATGTCATGCATACCAGTGTGACCCAAAACAGATGCAATTGGAGATCTCGAGATGGCAGGAACTGTCGGAATAGGACCGAAGTAATGAATGAAACAGGAAATGGATCAAGTGAAAATAACCAAGATTGTGGTGTTCAATGTACTTTGATTGACCCATTTGTTAATCATAATTTAAACTAAAACCCGCTGATATGGTTGGGGTTAATCCCATACCAGCCGAAGGTTCCCACGGTTATTCGACGCAAAATTCGTCTATTAATTTATTTGTGAATAATATTGATGATAAATATAAGTTAGATATGAAAAGCTGGAGCAGGTAAACGGCTAAAGTTGGTTAAAATTTCAACCCTGATATGTTAACTAAATTAAATTTGGATAACAATTCTTAATTTATTCTCTCAGATGTTACGAGTTGTGTTGTGAATACTTCATTTGGACTTTATATTTCTGCAACATGTTATGATGTGATTAATTTATTTTATCTTTGTATTAATTTGAGTGTTATGTTTACCTTTATCTTACTTTACATGTTCAAAAGAGATTTGATTATGCTAACTTGAAATCTATGACATTGATTTTAAATTGAAGCCTTTAAATGTAATTATTGCCTTCTGATCTTGTTGTTTTGATAAGATGACGATCTTAATTATAAATAATGTTGTTTGTATATGGATGTTATCGTTCAATGTAAAAGAGGAACAACTAACTAGTAACTCTGCGTAAGTCATCAATTAGTTATAATTTTGAATAGACCCATAAATGATATTTGTAATGAATCGACGTTTTATGATACGTAATTAGTAATAAAAGAAAAATGTTGTTATAAATGAATTAATATATATATGGAGAAAGAAGAGAAGAGAAAACTACTTATATTGATGTAATAATAATTGATACGAGAGTTGATTTAATAATAATTAGTACGAGGGCTATTCAAAAAGTGAATGTTTTGAAAATATCCAGGGTTCTTTCCTTCACTGTAATACTGTTACGGAATTCCCGTTCTGGGCGACATTTACAGCGATATATCCCTATATATCCCTATTATAATTAATCTGTACCTATATTATCAACATTGATCAGAGGCGCAATAATTAAGCATATAGCTTATATATAATTAAAAGAAAGAACGCTGTTATTGACAGGACATGTTGTCATGAGTAAGATTATTAGTTTATTATTGATAGGACATGTTGTTATTGACAAGATTATTAGTTGCTATGGAAAAGCTCATTACGCAGGAAAACGCACGAAATTGGAAGATATGTACAAAAGCTATGGTTGCTGTTGATATTTCATGTACGTATAAAACAGAAGAATAAATCGACGATATCTGGACACAATTCATGTTTATGGTTAGTAATTAGTAGTTGATATATTTATTATAATAACGTAGTGATTTAAAGGTACATAAACGAATCAGGGCTAAAGCGAAGTGTTTTTATAATATATTTCGTTTTAATGTTTCATCTTTAGAATTATTAGAATTTTTTTCTCATTTTTTCAGTTGAACGCTATCATATTGCAGAATTTGATAGTTTTCTTTTATTGTCATATTGATAGTTATGTTCTCGCCAAAAATCAACGATACAATAATAAATTATACAAAAATTACTTATTTGTGTATTTTTAAAACCATCTGGGTTAAAAAGTTCTAATGCGCGCTGGTAGTCACAATAATATTGATAAACTAGAAATTGACATAATTTGTAAACTTTTTCTTTTTAATCCTTTCCTACCCGTACCCTATTAACACTTAACCAAACATCATTTGCAAATTCAAGTTTATGTGTGACATGAATTTTGTATAGTCTAATGTATGTGCTGTAGTTCTTGAAACTCGACCAGTTCCTAAATAAATCACTAATTACAATCATTGCTTGTTTCATTAATATCAATCATATGATGTTAAATGTGAGTTGAGATATAAATGCTACATTGAGGTCGCAGGCGAATTCTACCTTCTCTATAGACTTACCATTGATGCAATGCATGAGCTAATGTCATTATCACAAACATAATGTCGTTATATTTGACTTTTGTTATGGGGGATGTACTAATATGTTCAAAACATCGAGTCACTAAAAAAACTGATAACAACGTGTGAATTAATTTATGTAAAACCAGAGGCGGCTCGTAAGGAAAGTCACCGGTAAAAATTAAAGTTTTACTACTTAAAATCAAGGGAAGAAAGGAAATTTAATGTTCATTTTTATATACAACATTGTGAACATTAAATAACTTTTATTATTTTAGTTTAAGAAGTATTTTGTATTTCAAGAAGTGGTGGTCTACAAGAAAACTTGCTTTTCGGTTGCGACAGCAATACGTGATGTGACACGTGCAAACAAGGCCTAAATGAACATTTCAATTTCAGATGTGCTACAACTTAAAATGTGTGGAGCTATGATAACTGAAGAGTTTTATATATGTACAGAGTGTTAATGAACTATACAGACAAACTGTAAGAAGTGATTCCTCACATCAGAATAAGAGAAAAAGTTCATATGGACCTGTGGCGAAAAGTGCATACTTTCAGAGCTAGGGCTGTCCAAAATCGGGAAAAAGCAAATTTTCAATAGATTTTATTTCGAATTCCAGAAACTGTGGATGGTGGTTCTTATCAACGTAAAGGAGGCCATGCATATACAATCCAAAATGCATATTTTATCAATTGTCAAGGTGTAGTAGGTATTCATTACAGGGTATAATTTTCAGATATGTTTTCAATAGATTTTTCAGATATACCTTGATTTCAAGAAGGGTCCAAAGCAGGCAGGAGGTAAACTTTGACAACAATGGACTCCAATGCTTTGGAGGGAAGGCAGAAGTGTTAGAAACCGGCAGCTCCATGCTTCTTTGTGTTCGGAATAACATGTGATGATAAGTATTTCCTCATGGTATATTTCACGTTTTCTTCACTTATAAGCATGAAAGAAAACATCGCACCGCGCATTTTCCCGAGTACGAAAACACAGTGCTGCTGACGATCCTTAACACTTATGACATCGCGCCAAATGATTCCGTATTCACTGCTATCAAGGCTTATTGTTCACCTACTTTTGACCAATCATAAAATCAGAGCATATCTCAAAATTCGGTTGATGGCATGTCTGGGAATTTCACCCTGCAAAGAATAATCTGTACACCCATTGAACATTAATGAAATGTGCATTTTTGGATTTCATTGCACGACTTCCTTTACGCTGATAAGGACCACCATCCACAGTCTCTTGAATTCCAAATAGGGCCTCTTGAAATTTGGCTTTTTTTTTCAATTTTGGACAGTCCTAGCTCTGAAACTATGCACTTTTTGCCATGGGTCCATATGAACTTTTTCTCTTACTTTGATGTGAGGAATCATCTCTTAAAGTTTGTCGGTATAGTTCATTAACGCCCTGTATATATATATATATATATATATATATATATATATATATATATATATAGAGAGAGAGAGAGAGAGAGAGAGAGAGAAGAAGTGTTTCCTTGGTAATTATTATCATTGTTACTACTACTATTACAAGGAAGATTATTTAATCGTATATTATTAACAATACAACAATGGATTGATTTGGCTCTTTGCCATACGTTTTTGTCAGGGAAAAATAAACTAAACACCATTCAAAGATTAAGAGAGAGGGGTAAGTGTCGCCCTTTTACTTACTACCAGGGGCGAATCCAGGACGGAATTCTGAGGGGGCGGTGGCAGGCCCGTATCCAGGGGAGTCTAGGGGGGCCGGGCATAGTGATGGGTAAATTCCCGGGAAGATATTTTTCGGGAATATTCCCGGGAAGATTCCCAAAATGGGAATTTATCCGGGAATTTATGTATAATCAGAAAGAAAATAGCATTCTATTACTATATACTATTATGATTTCAAAGTGGAATTAATTTTTATATCACAGCATATTATTACTGTTGTCCACAGAGGATTCTTTAAAATGTATATTCTAAACCGTACTATGTTACTTTATTAACACTTTATTATATTTAGAGAGTACGCATAAGTGTATATTTATTTACAATATGTTGTATCAATTAAATATGTGTGAAGAACTTATATAGTAAGTCCCAATACTTTTAAACCGCTAAACAGTTTAAATTTATATGTAAGTGGATTTGCTAAACTTGACTCTACTACTGATATTATAAACACATTGAATTTATAAATGTTATAAGCCAATTAGATTGGGTAAATACTAGAAGATACATGTCTCACCAATTTAGCAAAATTTGCGCATACATATTTATGTTCACAAAATTTGCAAGATACTTACTTATCTTTATATTTTAGCACGTAACACTGCCATACACCACCTTTCATTCCACCTATTTCTCGAAATTCACATGTAGTACGTTAATTCACTTGTAAGAGAAGTCCGAGTACCTCTTCAGAAATTAGAGTCAGAGATAGTAATTGGTATATTCCCGGGAAGATATTTTTCGGGAATTTATGTACAATCACAAAGAAAATTGCATTCTATTACTATATTAGGATTTCAAAGATAAATTCGTTTTTATATCACAGTATGTTATTAATGTTGTCCCCAGAGGAGTATTTAAAATGTATATTTTCAACGATGTTATGCTATTTTATTAATATTCTATTATATTTAGAGTGTACGCATAAATGGATATTTATTTACAATAGGGTCCTATGAAAGTAAATATATTTCAAAAATGGTATAGTAAGTCCACATACTTTTAAACCGCTAAACAGTTTAAATTTACATGTAAGTAGCTTTTCTAAACTTGACTCTACTACTGATATTATAAACATATTAAATTTTTAAATGCTATAAACAATTTTGTCAACATTTGCTCATAAATATGTACGTTCACAATATTTGCAAGATACTTTCTCATCTTTATAATTTTGCATGTTACATTACCACACACGACCTTTCCTCCTGCCCATTTCTCGAAATTTCGTGCGTTAATTCACATGTAAAAGAAGTCCGAGTACCTCTTCAGAAATTCGAGTCAGAGAGAGGAGACAGACCGACGTCTAGTAGAGACCTGCACGGGCCGAATTTTTCGGCCCGAGCCCAATCCAGCCCGAACGTACCTAGGCCCGGCCCAGCCCGGGCCCGAAATATTTTGAAAATTTTCGGCCCGATCAGTTTTCTAAAATTCTTGGCCCAAGCCCGGCCCGGGCCCGATAAATCTTAAAAATTTTTGGCCCGACCCCGGCCCGATAATTTTTTTAAAAAATTAGCTCTTGCCCCAATCTTCCTCAAAATTTAATACTAAATTTGACCTAACTCTCGGAAACATTTTCTAAACTCTGGTTCACAACCTGACGCTTGCCTCCCGAATGGTATCATTGCCTCCTAGAACTTTGCCTGTCATCGAGAGAACAAAAACTCTTTTCCCTGTAACAAACATCTAATTTAATTGATTTTTAACATAAAGTGAAGATGGCAATATTGTTTAGCGACAAGCAAAATATTCCCACCCCTTCTTGTTATATTTTGAGTTCAGTGAAGGTCAAGGTCAGAGCTCAATTTACCGCATAATGTCTGCAATCCTCTATGGTGAAGAGGAGCCGCTAAGCAACACAAACTGTAAATAGTTATTGCATTCTTTCTTCATAACATTTCACACACACACTTCTTCAACGTTTGGCTTTATTCCAATTATCGTTTAACGAAAGTCAATAATTATTAAAGAACTGCAATTGATCGGTCCCAGCCCGGCCCGATCTGAAGAGAAATCAGTGTCGGCCAGCCCAAAGAAATAACAGTGTCGGCCCGCCCAAGCCCGGCCCGGCCCAAAGAAATAACAGAGTTGGCCCGCCCAAGGCCGGCCCGTGGGCCGGGCCGGGCTTCGGGCCTCGGGCTTCGCCCGGCCCGTGCAGGTCTCTAACGTCTAGTACTAACGGTGGTTCAGGGTTTATTAATAGTACTTCATCTCTATTTCTACATAAGTTTACTTAATTCTAAATTACTTTACAAAATGGTTCCTTTTCATCATTTGTAAATTAGTACTTTGCTAATTTTGGCTATTGTTTAGCATTGGGGGCCAGATTTTCACCTACTTTTTTGCGATATTCTATTCCGATGCAGTTGTTTTTTGGTTTCATTCGTTAAATTACGTTACCAACATTAAATTCAGACAGCATTACTGAGCGAGCGTTAGCAAGTGAAGACAGGTTAGAGCCCCGCACGGCACGTTGTTTTATATCTTCGTTACCAACAATTCACTTTCTTTTCTCACATAAATCACTTCCACTTATCTTTACGGTTTGTACAAATCCCCTACTGCCCTAAAAAATTATGTTCGATACTTTCATGACTACTTGAACATCACTATCAACTCATTTCTTCCGTACATCATCCTACTATTTGCTAGTTTTGGGCTTTGGCCCCACAATATAAACAATTAGCTTACTTTTTAGTGCAAATTCAAATGGAACTTAAAATATCATATTATTAGTTATATAAAGTACAGTCAAAGAATGTTAAATTTTTAACCTCCAAATTCTTTAAAACCTAGAAGTAAATAATAATATATTAAAGTAAAGTAATCAGTCATATGGTTCTTATAATTTGGAAGATAAAGTAAACAGTTCGAAATAAACTCCTTCTCGGGAATTTATAAGTCAGGGAAAAAACCCGGGAATATTCCCATTTTTAAATTCCTTCCCACCGGGAATATTCCCACTGCCCATCACTAGCTGGGCACCCCTAAAGTTTTGCTGGCCCCCCTAAAATTTACACGGTAGGATTGCAAATGAACTATAATATAATGATGAACTATAATGTTATGGGATCGGGCCCCCCCTAACTTCAGCCGGGCCCCCCTACATTTTTGGGCTGGCTACCGGCCTGGGCGGTGGGTTGTAATACTGCTATTTAGAGCTACTTTTAAGAGCTCCAAACTCTGGGATGAGTTTTATTTATATATAAAAAATAAGAAAGTTTCCCCTTTTGGCGGGCGATCGCCCCGATTGCCCCCTGGATCCGCCCCTCCTTATTACTGATGATCATGTATATGTTGTTAGATTATCCACTACCAAAACCATAATCTTACTAATAAAAATGTATTTGATCTGTCTTAATGCATAAAAAAAAAACATGTACACCAACTTATTGATGGCACAAAGGTATATACAAAGAAACAATTATTTTTTAGTGAAACTATTCATATTTGATTTACGTTCTAATTTACATGTAATTATATTATATTAAGGCAAAAGTCTTGGCCGTTTACTTATTTTTTTATTTATTTATTTTACATTATAGCATCTTGTTGGCTGATAAAGGCTTAAGCTATTTAAATTTAACTTCGAAATAGCAAGCCAATGGTACTTGTTGATTTCTATTTATGGAAAATTGATTACAAATGCATTCATCTGTTTTCATTTAGTTTGAACAGAAAGTAGGACGGAAGAGTACTTAAAGGATGGTTGACGTTCCATTTCCCCTTTCTTAAAATATGTCTCTCTTAATGAGTAGAGTGTGTTTCTGAGGTATTTTCAATCGCTAAAAGACAATCCCAGGTATATCATATCACATGTGGATTAAATTATCTGTGTTTTCTGTTTCTGGTGTCTCCGCAGAGGTGTTGAGAAATAACAACCATTTCCTGTTCGTTTCGCATCATTGCCAGTAAACTGGAACAGACGAGCAGAATTTATGGCCTCGTGCCTTGGTGAAATATTCAAGACAGATGATGTCACGTTAGTCAAATCAACTTCACCTTTCATTTACAACAGTTATTAGGAGCTAGCAAAATGTTTATTGGAGTTTTACAACTATGAGCCCATGTTCATGCGTCGACACAAAACATTGAATCCAGGCGTTTTAACCAAATAGACGATATCAAGCGAAAGTATTATACATACTAGAGAGGGAGAAGGGATTTCGCCTGTTCTAGCTGCAGCATATTTTAAGAATTTCAATACCTATATTGGTCGCGACAGAGATGTAGTAGCACTGGGAACGCCCCAAAATAGGGTTCGCCTATTATGTGTTTAATAAGCTTGTTAGTCACTAAGAAACATCTGTAATCCGGGCAGCGGTATATTGTACAAATATACGGAATCGATACGTTTACTACGGAAATCTGTACGGAACACACATTATCCATATGCTACATACGTACTGTACTGTCTTTTCCCCGCTTAGATGTAACATCATGCAACTGCAGGATGCCTGACATTTAACAGTCTTCCGTATATTACACTAGCTGAAAGACATTATTCGCATGGGTCAGATAAAATATTATGTAAACAAACTGAACAATGAAAGGAAAAAGAATTGGTTATTTTCTACTACTTTTGCATATCCCGGTAAACGCCCCTTAGACCTCCTGGTCCGAATATTAAAAAAAAAAAAACGTGTCTGGTCCCCAGCCGATTGGAGTTGTATTTGGAAGTCAACGCCTGTGGGATGACAAGATGTGCTAGGCATGTGCCATTCAGGTGTCCCAGCTACATTTTAGGTACCCGACACTTGGAACATATGATATTCATGTGCTAAATATGTACTTCAGCTACCTACAATTTTAGGTACTTGTTACACGACCTAATTGATATTTACAACTATGTACCACAAATATAGCATTTATATACCTGACTCAGTTTCGCAATCTAACAGTCATTTATTTTTATGTCATCACTTGGGACATATAACTGTCATGTTCTAGATACGTCATTTATGTTCATACTGTTTCAGATACCCTAACAGCACAAGATGTGGTAGGCATACGCCACTTAGGTGTTCTAAATTCATCTCCCACATTTGATGCATTTGTTTCTTCTTTTTCTTAACGATTGTGTACTAGAAGCAACATACGCATCAACTTTATTAGATGGCAACTGTCGCCGATCATTTGAAAGTGAATATGGAAGAACCATGAAATAAAGTAAATAGACACTTGTCATTTTACTCTAAAGTTACATGGCGAACAGATTTTATCTGATCGCAAACGGTTATCGTCAAATATGCGCGGTTAAAGGAGTACTCTGATTAGCGAAATTCAAAAGACCTCAGCAATTTATCCCTCTACAAGCCACGTTCCCTTCATCGCCTCCGTGACCAAGTCGGAAGAGCACGCGGCTAGTAAACCAAAGGTTGGTGTTTCGCGCCCACCCTGGGGAACATTTTTTTACTTGTTTAAAGTGTTCTTTTAGACTCATCTTAATGTAAACACATTACGCATATAGGCGATTTCACATATTTTGAGGGAGTAATTTTGTGGTTTATTGACGCTTACGGCATGGAGAACATACCTAGAACATACTAGACACACCCCAGGTACATATCAGGTATGTGCCTAGGGGCGGACATAGGTTGTGACTATCACTTGCCATTCATGTTATTTCTCTCTTAGAGGTATATACGGCACATACTGGACACACTCCTATGTACCTGAGGGAACGTGATAGGCATATGCCTGCTATGTAATTGTGCTGTTAGGGTTTATACGTACTCCACATACGTTTATTTTTCTTTGTATACTCTGCAGTCTAAAGGAGGTAAATAGTTAATAAAAGTGAAATATTTTGCAAGAATTAGTGAAATAAAAATGGTTGGGGGGGGACAAGAGGTACAAGAAAACACAATGGCATGATGTTGTCCAACACATATTCATATAGCCTCTGGTCGAACTAGGCACCTTTGCGCTAGTGGTGAGTGCTCTACCGTTGAGTCACTGCAGCACGCACACTTCTCTTCGACAATAAAGTTATATTCAAATCAAACAATTCTATTTTATTAATTCCATTTCAATCCTCGCCAGCTCTTGATTCACAATCTAAATAAAATGAGAAGAGGAAGAATTTTTTAAAGGAATCATTCTATTGCCTAGATATTTATTCTCTGCTGTTATGAAAGCCTTAGTAACAAGTACGCAATGTTAGCTGCATACAGACACATGTTCTTAGGAACGTCTATAAATTTTGACCAACCGGCAGTCCTCCCCGAGTTGAAAATCGAAAAAACGGCTTCGTACGCAATTAGATGTGATGAAGATATTATCTGTGTACAAAATTTGGAGGCTCCAGGTAATCTCTTTTATGAAAAATGTATGACTGACACACACAAACACACACATTATTGCTATTATTATTATTATTACAGATAATTCATAATTCAATTTATAAAGTAGAAGTGAGAAATTCAGTGCGGTAGTGCGAACCCAGGGGCGCACGCACGGGGATCCATCGGGTCCGGATTCCCCCCCCCCCTCCCAAGACGACATAACTCGAATAACAATATTAAGTTTCGTAACGTAACTGTGCTTGTTTAACAGAGAAATGAATGCTGTATCATAAATATTTGATTTTACACCTCATTTGTACTCTTCCTTTCCTTATAAAAATAATCAAGTTCTGTCAGATTTTATGAGAATATAAGTGGCAGAAATTAGCAATTACTTATCGTCTTTTCGGTTGCAGAATAACACAGGTTTAATGCTGCATAGACATATTGGACTCCCCCCCCAAAAAAAAAAACTTTTCACCCCTCCCAACAAAAAATTCTAGGTGCGAGCCTGTACACGACCATCATTTTATTGTTAATCTTACGATCAGGGCTGTTATTCGGGGATTCAGGGAGATAATACTTCACTAACTAGGAATGATACCATACTTGGACGAAGTACCTGGGGAAAACCTATATATTGTCTGAAAGCTCTTGCTATGAGAAGTACGAAACCGTTTTCAAATGACGAGCAAACCCTCAAACTGATCTTATATGGGGCCAGTTTGTTGGTGTTTGTGACCCTATACATGGTATATTCGACAGAAATAAAAATTAATGTTACGATGCATCACACGTAAGCCCCTGATCCCATGATGTTCCTGCTTGGCTCACTGCTAGAACATAACTCGGGTAAGGGTTTGATAATATAACTTTGCACCCAAACGTACCCATTTCATCAGTGTTGCCAACGAATTGTAAATACAACGTGGCAGATGGTTTCTGTACCACTCGATGTATATCCATGAAACGTGGCATAAACAAAATTCGTCACTAGTGAAAATATACATCGGACATATTCCTCTCCCAAGGACCCCAGTTTGTCAGTATTGCCAACCAAGTATAAAAATAAGAAATTGTAAAACACGTTCCGTACGATGAGACGTTTACACACCAAGCTTGGCAGAAGAATCACACGAATGATATTGAGTGAATGATGTTGAGTATAACAAAAGATGTTGAGTGTTGCCGTCTCCCAACCATTCTAGGTTGTCAGTGTTGTCAACAAGTGTAAACATCACAATGTTGAAAATGGAGTGAATGCCATTGAAAGAATATATGGCAAAAATGACAGAAACAGCATTGGACAATGGAAAATATATTGTGTGTCCCCGTCTCCCAAGCACCCTAGTGTGGTAGTGTTGCCAACCAATGCGAACATTCAAGATTTTCGCATGAAGTCTAACGCATTGGCTGACATAACTGACAACATGGGTGCTTGTGGGTTCACTAACATCCTACAAACCTAGTGTGGATCACAGTCTAATTATATCCTCCAATACAATTTTCTCTAGTGACGAATGATTTTTATGCCACGTTTCATGGATATACATCAAGTGGTACAGAAACCATCTGGCACATTACATTTACAATTCGTTGGCAACACTGATAAAATGGGAAAGTTTGGGTGCAAACTGATATTATCAAATCCTTACTCGAGTCACGATCCAGCAGTAAGCCAAACAGGAACATCATGGGCTCAGGGATTTACGCGTGATGCATCATAACATTCATATTTACTTCTGTAGAATGTACGATACAGGGTCACAAACATCAACAAACTGGCTCCATGTAAGGTCAGTTTGCGGGTTTGCCCGCGATTCGAAAACGGTTTCGTACTTCTCATGGCAAGAGCTTTCAGGCGAAATATAGGTTTTTCTCAGGTACTTGTCCCGGAATGGAATCATCCCTAGTAAGTGTGGAATATATGTTAACTGAACTCAATATGGCGTGCCTAAGTTTTGTAATGTTTCTGCACGTTTACGAAATGAGACAAGGAGAAATAAACTAAAGCTAATGCAAGTTTAGTCTTTTCTATACACACTCAAAATCCGAGATTGGTCTCAAAACATAACGTGCGTAAAATGGAGATATTTTTGGAAAGTGTCGTTTAGGCCAAAATGGGTACATTGCAGATCTTTGAGTCCACATACTCAATCCTCGCGATATGGTAGCTCATTTACTACGAGAAACCGCACTACCTCAATCAGACACTTAACGGGGTACCAGTTTCTTGCTACTTGTTCTGCACCTAGAATTATATTATTATCTTTTCCCCTGCACTGTCTTAAATTAAATTCTTCCCAAATTTGGATTGATCCTATGTGACTTTTAGAGGAAGTATGGTTCTTTCTCCCGCTCCAATGTTGATTTCCCATTACATAATTCAGTAAAAGTTTGATCCCCTGAACTTTTCCTTACAAGGGACATCACCCAATTGTCCGGTTCCGATTTCAATGAAATTTTTATTGCTGATAGAGGACATGTATTCATTACTTGTGATGACAGAAATTTTTGCCATGGTGCATGTTTTCTATTTTTTAATAATTTTTAAAGTTGTGATGTGGTTAATAGAGATTAGTGCAGAAGTCCCTTACTCCCTTTGTAAACGGAGTGTTAACGGAAGAACAACCATGTAGATACGTATAGAGCATAGGGGGAAGTCGTATGGTACGTATGACCTTGATGGCAGCCATCTTGAAATCCGCCATTTTGGATTAAAGTGAAGTTTTGAAAACTGAAAACTATAGCATGTGGCACCAAATTTTAAAAGTAAATTTTCCCCAAAAGCCAATGGTATGCTTATTTTTGTTCTATAGTTAACCAGTATGAATTTATGACTCTTCTAATGTGCACGAAACGTCCATTTTTCGATCTTTCAAATTGGCAACACTCCTCATTTTCATTGCATGTTTTAAGATTTCAACTGGCACTTTGCAATTGTTTCCATGTCTCATGTTTTCTAAATTTGTTACATTTTTTAAGAGTTGCGATTTGTCAGTTCATGAATAGTGTTGGGATAAGCATCCAGCAATCTTTCTGAATTTTGAAGACTTGCCATGTAATTATTAATTTCATAGGCAATGTAATTATTTATTTCCTATACCTGCCCTTCAAAAACTCGTTTACTGACATGAATCATCGCAGAACGAAAGAACTCCAACTTTGTATTCAGGCAATACCGGAGACGTAGCTTGTAATGGACAGTGGAAGAGACGAGAAATAAGCTGAAATTCACTTCAAAAAAGGACACGAAATATGATTGTTGCGTAAATCAATGATCTTTTGTTTTATTTGTTTATTGTATATTTATTTATTTATTTATTTATTTATTTATTTTCTATGGCAATATTTTAGCTAGTCAGACAAAAAAGTCATTCGTTTTCTAGCGATTGTTGTCGATGGTTCATGTTTGTAATATTTATAATCAGTATTGATCGGGAACTCGATTAAGTTACACCTCTTTATAAACAAGTTACCTGTTTTCATATTTTGTTCATGGTACAAACAGTGTGTTGGGTACAGTCATATTATGTCTCTTTGATATTTTCTATCATTGCTGCTGTTCCTTTAAAGTTGTATAGTTGTATTTATTTAAAAAAATACTGTTTGTCGTTTGCGCAATATGTAGGCTACATTTCATGATAATTTTGAGTTCGTGTTACACCAATTTCTTATAATTTCATTTGTATTTCTTTACATGACATAGGTCCATAGGTTCCTCATGTACTCTGGGTTAAAATAAATAATTACACTGCCTGGGAAATTAATAATTACATGGCAAGTCTTCAAAATTCAGAAAGATTGCTGGATGCTTATCCCAACACTATTCATGAACTGACAAATCGCAACTCTTAAAAAATGTAACAAATTTAGAAAACATGAGACATGGAAACAATTGCAAAGTGCCAGTTGAAATCTTAAAACATGCAATGAAAATGAGGAGTGTTGCCAATTTGAAAGATCGAAAAATGGACGTTTCGTGCACATTAGAAGAGTCATAAATTCATACTGGTAAACTACAGAACAAAAATAAGCATACCATTGGCTTTTGGGGAAAATTTACTTTTAAAATTTGGTGCCACATGCTATAGTTTTCAGTTTTCAAAACTTCACTTTAATTCAAAATGGCGGATTTCAAGATGGCTGCCGTCAATGATACCCTTATCGTATCACTTCCCTCTAGGCATAATATGTATTACCGAAACATTTATTCACTTATTATCATTAATACGCGGGTTAGAAGCAGAGGTAAGGGACTTATGCACATAGTAAGTATAAACATTTAATATGCCTGTAACTTTTCACCAAATGGGCGCATCTTAAAACTGACTTCACCATTGTCTTCCTGATTAAATTCTAGCCCGAAATTATGTATCATATTACCCTATTCCCATTTAAAAAACTTGAACTTAATTCAAAATGGCGGATTTTAATATGGCTGCCGCCAAGGTTATACGTACCATACGACTTCTTCCTATGCTCTATACGTATCTACATGGTTGTTCTTCCGTTAACACTCCGTTTACAAAGGGAGTAAGGGACTTCTGCACTAATCTCTATTAACCACATCACAACCTTTAAAAATTATTAAAAAATAGAAAACATGCACCATGGCAAAAATTTCTGTCATCACAAGTAATGAATACATGTCCTCTATCAGCAACAAAAATTTCATTGAAATCGAAGCCGGACAATTGGGTGATGTCCCTTGTTAGAAACTTCGTACAAGGATAGTAGAACGTTTGACTCCTTAAAACGGAATATTCTAATCAAGGCTTTGTGTGATTCTACTGACTTTGAAAACTACATTCTTTTTCATCGAACTTTGTTTTCAGATACTCATGCAGATTGGGCTGAGCAGATGTTTCGTCCCCAAGATCTGTCGCTTGTGTAATGCAGTCTGAAGTTGTAGCTTTTGCACATGACAACTTGCTTTGAATATTATCTACCGCATCTTCAGCGTCACGTATTTCATTGTGACTGTTCATGTTGGTCACTTGTGCATCATAAGTTTGAGCATTTTGTTCTCTCGGCTGGCGAACAGCAAACTTATCCATACTATCTTGAGAAAAGATTTCTACAAGAAACATCATCACTGTAAACTCACAATATTTTCTTTTCTCGTAATGACACAATTTAGATTACAAATACAAACACCGACATAAAATAATATATCGACAATTTGAAAAAAATATCCTTTAGATAACGTTGGTTTGTTTCAAATTAAGAACTTTCTACATTAATTCACTAGTCTATTGCGAAAAATATATCTTGATTAAAAAATATTATGTTTTTAAAGTTTTATAGTAGCCGTACATTTGAATCCAAAGTTTAAATTCTTCGCGCTATCTAAGATTCTCCAACAAAACCATTTAAGGTTGGTTTAAAGGGACAAGTTTTGCCAACAGATGTCACTACAGTCTTCGTATCTCTCTCATGTATTTTTTAACTTTCACAAAAATTTACAATTTCTCTTACAAATATAAACCTAGAGGCTTCAAATTTTTGGAGAAGGTCAACCTATCGAAGGCAACAGTCCGTTCCGATTTCTTATTTTGTATCTTCTTCATTGTTGAAAGAGTTATATTGTTAAAGGTTTGGATATCCCTTTCAACAAACAAGCCATTTCAACAATGAAGACAATTCTAAATAAAAAAATCGACACGGATTGTTGTCTTCGATAGTTTATGAAGTTCCTTCTCGAAAAATTTGAAATCTCTAGGTTGAAATTTGTAAGAAAAATAGTGAATTTTCGTGAAAAGTAAAAAAATACATGAGATATATACGAAGACTGTAGTGACATCTATCGGCAAAACTTGTCACTTTAAACTAATCTTAACAGGAGCTATTTATATGATATTACTTATATTATCTTTATGCAGAAACAAATGTGCAGAATCAATTTAAAAATGTCACCAGTCTAAGCATGATTCTTAGTATGGTTTTAAGAGTGGTTATCAAATGCTGTATTATATTTATTAATATGAACACTCTCACTAAAAATATGTTTTACAGGTTGAGTGTAACCAAGGACAGCTGAACAAAATATATAATGATTTAATTTAGAATACATATATATATTCTGATGTAATACATCTTATAATTTATTCTAAAAGCTTTTGTCAGTCAAAACATGCCTAGTGCAATTATCAATGAATAATGTTGAGACTAGATTAAAAGTCATTCTTATTTAGGTTTTGATCCTTTTGTGCCCCCTCCCCTCCGTTACTTCAATCTTTGTCCTATTTGAGCCCTAAAATGACGAAGACTAGCACTGATCGATTAGCAATATTTCTAAACTAAGAAACCTTATATAAAACATATCAAGCAATTTATGTTGATCTTTCACTTGGAGACTACGACTAAATTTTGGGGAGCCCGACCTCTATGTGCCTCTGTAGCTATGGGTCTGTCCCATACATGATCAGTGTTTCTTTCAGAAACAATGTTCGGAGGGGGCACGCTTAGTATTCCGGGGGACATTGCTGGTATTATTCTATTTATTATATTATAGACACATTATTTTGGACTCCTCTGGGGACACTCTCAGAGCTCAGGGGGGCAGTGTCCCCCCAAACACATCTGGAAGAAAAACTCCACATGATGTATTGTAATGTGGGTTAAGTAATATAAAACTACGGTATAGGTTACAATAAAAAAAAAAGTTGCTCCCAAAAATGTCCCTATCCCTTTGCTTGTCCGCCCCTCGCAAGAAATTAATAAAGCTGGCGTCGTCACTGACTGTGTGTGTGTTCTGAAATGTGTTAATATATAGGGGTCACACCAGTCCCGTGCCGTGGAAAATCAGCGCCCGGAGCGAGAGTATACAACGGCGTCCCATACATATTTTTTCTTTCTTTTATCCTTTTTTTATCCCGAATTTTTTGCCCCCTTACTTCTTCACCCGGGGCCGTCGCCCTGCTCGTTCCCTTCTCCCAAGGCATGGTACTGGGTCATAAACCTTTTCCATTCTCTCACGCTCTTGCAAAAAGGTGTTCAATAAAGAGTAAAACATGATGTTTCACATACATCAAATTTCGGAAAATAATACAACGAAAATGGCACAGAATGCCGAGAAAACTGAAACGCTAGAGGGTTTAAAATCTGAAAATCCAAAGGTTAGCGCTCAGAATGACATGACGAAAACTAACATGCGAGGTTACAGTACCAGAACCTCCCTGGTTACGCTGTCATGTTCTCATTCAAGAATATATTCCATTGTGGGAATATAAAAACTTAAGTTTTCATTTAAAAATGCCTAAAACTGCATTTTCAGGAGAGTTGATTTCATTTTTCCGGGGAAAGAAACAGGAACCCTCGCTAAGTCTAGGGATATCCCAAATCCGTAATTTGAATGATGATAATAACTCTTCATTTGATTTAGTTCATATTTCATAAATCAATGTTTAAGCATTAATTGCAGCATAATATGAATCATAAATGCGGTGGACCATACTTTTTATCAAAAATACAGAAATACCTAATCCATACTGAATGCAGGTGTTTGTCTTTTAAATTACGGTACATTTACAGCTCTCATTAATGACACAAGAGCCGTTAACGTCCTAAAAACAGCGAAATGCCTTTATTAGCGATTAAAATTACCTAATTCAATTCTTTATCTATTGGTATAGACGACGAGTAATAGCATACATGAATTATTGGCAATGAAACTGCACTGTGAAATTTATGCAGACGGGATTCAGACTCACATGCAGAGGTCATCACGAAGTTGACTCATAACAGACATATACACACACGACTCTCCATTCATTCTCAAAGTTTATTCCGACAGAAGGCAACTGCTGAGAGAATTATGAGATAAAATTCACCTGTTCACCTGCTATGCACACCACAGCCACCTGGTCTGCAAATAATACTGTACTATACAATTTCTCTCCTGTTAGATGTTTTAAGCATTATAGATTTAGAAATATAGATTTTCCTCCCGATTTTCAAATTATGTTCAAGTTAGTTAATTCCACCTATTTTGCAAGTACTTCAATATAATTTCTGTTCGTTTTCTTTTTTAAAAAACTAAGTTTTGGTACTTTTCTTGTTTAAAGGTAAAGATATAGATTTTTTTTTTTTTTTCATTTACAAACTACACTCAAACTGTTCTCCAAATAATATAATTTCTATTCTGTTGCTCTCATTTCAGCTTTAAATTTTCATAAATTTCTGGTTTGGAGGCAAAGACATTGTACATTTTTTTGGTCCTTTTCAAACTACCAAACTACTTAAATTATAAAGGTAACCAGGAAAGTTCTGTCACTTTTTCACGCACCACATTCGAACATCAAAACACCACTTAAAATGTACCTGGAAGATCAAAAATAGTCCCCATCAGTATCGACGACCTTCTGTCAACACTCTGGAAGGCCACGGATTCCATCGCGGTAGAACTTGGTGGGCCGTGAAGTGAAGAAGATATCAAAGTGCACTTTGCACCTCTACAAGGGATTTGAACTGGTGTCCTCTAAGGTGATTGTGCAAGGAATGGAACAAGTGATAATCGGACGGTGCAATGTCCGGGGAATGTGCGGATGCAATAGCGTTTCCCATTCAAGGCGTAGAATGGTGTCCAGGGTCATCCTAGCCACATGGGGCTTAGCGTTGTTCTGTAACAGGAGGACTCCTTTGCGATTCAAAAGTGCTGGTTCCAGGGTTTTGAGTTTTTCTTGAACACGGTTCAACTGCTGACAGTACATAGTTGTATTGATGCTCTGACCAGCTCGTAACAGTTCCCGATGCCGAGAACAGACCACCAAACACAAAGAAGAACATTCTTCTGGTGCAGTGCTGGTTTCGGCTGTTTTGGAACCGGTTCATGGGATCCTAACCAATGATGACAGTGCCGTGGAGCTTCGTAAAGGACCCACTTATCATCACATGTCAATGTCCTGTCCAGAAATGTCTCCTTCGTCAGACGAGACAACAAAGAAACATAGGTGTCTGCTCGCGTTGGCTCCTGGCCCGAAGTTAAATCATGTGGGACCCATCGACCCAACTTGTAGTGTTTTCCAAGTTGATGGAGGTGCTGCCGAATATTTTCCCCACTCACACTGAATTGCAGTCTCAGTTCCTCACATGTCCGGTCACTGTACGCTTCAATTTTTGTCTGAAGTTCTTCATTTTGTACATTTGTTAGTCTTCCGGCATGTGGTACGTCTTCGAGTGTTTCGTTACCGTCCTTAAACTTGTTAAATCAGCGCTGCACTGTCCGTGTAGTCACGACACCCTCACCAAAAGCCTGGCATATCTTTCGCCCCGCTGCAGCTGTGTTTGACCCCAATTTGAACTCGTACAGTATACACGTCCTTATGATGCTCTGTGGAGGTCCAATGTTCACTCTGTCCTTACGCAAGTTTACGGTGTAACTGAATTGCCACAACCAGGTTGTATGTTGGATATATCCACACCAGCAACTGACCTTCGCCTTATCTCCATTCGCATTCAACTCACAGTGTGAAAGCCAATGGAACACAGACCTCCACAAAGGCGACAGAACTTTCTTGGTTACCTTCATAGTTACTTCTGAAAGTTAACAAAACAATAATTATACTCAAATTAGTTAATTCAGAAGTTTAACAACAACAAAAAGTATTATTATTATTACCTACATTTTAGTGCTTTTATTATTTTCTGCCTTTTAGTGCATTTTTTTAAAGTTAGCTCATAAAACCTTTTTAAAAACTTTTTATCCCTGTTTCTTTGTGCTTTTTCGAAATCATTTTTTTCTTTTAACTTTTAAATTCTCCTTTTTATTATTCCAGTGTTTCAGTTAGATACCTAAAATTAAAGATGAACACTAACTCCCTATAAAAGGGTTTTCTTACGAAACGTGTGTGAAGAAATGCGTTACAATTAGTTATCAAAAGGACACCGTACAAAAAACATTACATTTACTGGTCTGTCCGATTTGGGTAATTTTTAGATATGTTGTAGCTGAGCAAGGGCGCCGATTTTTCTGTAAATTTGGGGGGGGGGGCATTTAGATGCAGAAGGCATATATGAGGATTTTAAGACAAATTATGCATTCATATTATGTCAAATATTGTATATTCATAAATATAATGCGGGGGACCACATGAGCTGTGGGGGGTTAGCCCCCTGGAATCATCGCCCTTGTAGCTGAGGATCACCCAGTCAATTGTTTATATGGGGCCAACTCCCTATGATCAACCCTGTGACCTCCAGAGGTCACCGTACATAAGGCATTGCATTTCTTCGTCTGTCCTATTTGGGTGATTTTTGGATATGTTGTAGCTGAGGACCCGCTGGTCAATTGTTTATGTGGGGCCAACTCCCTATGACCAACCTTGTGACCTCCAGAGGTCGACAAAGGTCACACCGTACAGACAGGATTGCATTTCCTCATCTGCCCGACTTGGGAGAGTTTTGGATATGTTGTAGCTGAGGATCTCTGGGAAATTGTTTATATGGGGTCAACTACCTATGACCAACCCTGTGCCCTCCAGAGGTCACTAAACTCGCACTGGTTCAGACTTGGCATACGAAAATAGTTTTGTGTTGTGCTGGGTTACGGCAAATTAGGACAGTCCACGTAACGGTGTGACTTTTGGTGACCTCTGGAAGTCACAAGGTTGGTCATAGGGAGTTGGGCCCATATAAACGATTGACCGGGGAGTCCTCAGCTACAACATATCCAAAAATCTCCCAAATCGCACATACGAGGAAATGCAACGCTTTTTGTACGGTGTCCTTATTGATTTTTTAAAATTATTATTATTGGTAAGAACATTCCTTGAGAATAAGATATTATATTAGTGAAAATCAAAATATCACCTAGTCTCAAAAGTACTTAGTATTTTGCACATGAGATGGCGTTAGTATCGCAAATCACAGGCTACATGAATCGCATGATTCTGGCCTCACGTCATTTGACAGCTGACAGTTGAGGCTAATAGATGTGAAAAATAAAAAAAAAGTTGAAAAAACGAAAATGAAATCTTTGAGTTTCACGTAACACGGATATGTCGGCTAGGCTAAAGGAGACGATGATGATGAGAAATGAATGAAATGGTGGAATGAAGAAAGTGGGAGGAAACGGGAGAACTCCGAGGAAACCCATGCACACAGTGTTTGTCCACCAAACAGTTCACTTGGCTCGAGCTGGGATCGAACCAGGGACCCCATGCGCCAGAGGTGAACGCTCTACCACCGAGCCACCGCAGCCTCTTAAAAATGTTGGAATTCTTAGGATCAGACATAAGGTATTGTGCTCAGGCGCGTCATTTCAGACTTCGCTTGAGGGGGGTAAAAGCACCACCGACATAAGACTTTCACGTTTTGTACTAATATATTAGTAGAAAATCGATTAAATTATATATATTCCTCAAACTCTTGGGGGGCAATTTCCCCCTCCTGCCCGCCTTAAATGACGTCCCTGATTGTGCGTGAAGATGAGTGAACTTCCCGCAAAACAGTTCTGTATTTTAGTTTTATTTCAATACAGGAGTAAAGTTGCATAGGACGGTGAGGAAATTTGTACTGTTTGTGGGCAAGAAACGTTATTAAAAGCAATAGCCCCCCCCCCCAAAAAAAAAAATGGTTCATGTACATTCTTCTGGAAATGTCGGCGTCCAAGATAGTCCTCTCAGTGAGCGACCAATCACAGAGAAAGTGGATAATATTCTGGCAAAATTTGAGCAAGATCGGCATATAAACAGACATGACGTCGCCAATGACCTAAACATTCATCACCAAATAAATTTAAACCATTTTAAAAGCTGGCTACAAAGATGTTCCTAGCCTCTTTGTTATATGCAACCAATTTACTTTGTTGAATTTCTGGTTGCAGCGTATTTTAGGATAAGTGTTCTCTGACAGGAATTATTTGATTTTTTAGCTTGCTTCATCAGTGAAAACTTCATATAGGCCTAAATATGAACAACAGTTCTCGACATAATCGCGAACAGTGTTGAATTCAAGCATGTTCAAGAAGGGGCTGAGTTTCTCCTAGAATACTTATACACATGCACTGAAATATTTGCTTTTTTCTGTTTATTTTTTTCGGAAATAAAAGTCTTAAAAGCAAAGATTCTTTTTTTTTTTTTTTTTTAAGTTTCTTGTTTTGCCCAACCTAATTCTTCTAATTAACAAACCGTGTTCTCGTATAAAGTCAAAGTTAAGTAAAAACTTGGAAATTAGATACATATGCACACAAACGCTTTACAACGTTAGTTAAGGAAAATGGCAATATGTTGGTTATTGCAACCGACCAGACAATAACAAGTCGCAAGTTTTGTTTCGACAGATTCCTGCTGCCCTATTGCAATCTAGAACACAGCCCTCCCTTAAATTTGTATTGCCTCCCCCCTTGTACAGAAGTCTAAATTCAACACTGATCGCGAACAACTCTACAAACAAACAAACAAACATACATACATACATACATACATACATACATACAGGTGAAACTAAGAAGCTCTTTTTTTTTTTTTTTTTCAAAGACGGTTAAATTTAGTATTTGAACTTCTCATTTAAAATAATAAGATGTGTTTTAAAGTGTTTTGTGTGTATGTGTATAACATAGAACGGTAGCAAATGGGGTATGTAGGGCAGAAAAAGGTGTAGGGTTACAATTATGGCCATATCTCGTAATCCCTTACTGCAATAAACATGAAATTTGGTAGTTTTTATTTAAAATAATTTAACACGTGTGTGTCTGGTTTATATATATACGAGAGTCACTACGAATGTTTTGAGATACGCATTGTTGTGGCACAGTATTTGAATTCCAACAATTGCATTCGGTAGTGGTATCCAGAGCGAAGAAGCAAAGGAAGTTTCAACTCTCCTCGCTTATCGGCGTGGCCATATCGCCTTCACTTTTTGTTGATGTGAGCAGTATTCGGCTGTCTAGAATTGAGCTCGAAAGGGAACATTTTCGGCAATGATCCTTTACGATTTCAAAAGTGGTTTGAACGAGACACAAAGCCTTGACCGTTTGCAGGGGGCATTTGGGGACCTTGCTCCTCCCCGTGCTACAATTTTTCGGCGGAATGTTGAATTCAGAAGAGGCCGGACATCGCTTAAAGATGAAGAGGGAGCTGGACGTCAGGCAACAGCTGCTTCTGATGAAAACATTGCCGCTGTGGAACAAATGATTCGAGAAAGTCCTCGAACAACTTTCAAGGACATTGAATCTACAGTGAACATTGGACCGCCAACAGTAACGAAAATTCTTCATGGTCATCTTCGGCTCAGGAAGGTTTCATCTCGTTGGGTGCTTCACACTTTGACTGAACAGCAGAAGCGCATGCGTGTGGAATGGTGTGAAGAAATGCTTGCAAGATTTGATGGAGGTAATTCTCGACGCTTCTCTGACATTGTTACTGGCGATAAGACTTGGATCTATCAATTTGACCCTGAAAATAAACGCCAGTCTACAGCTTGGATCTTTCCAGACGAAAATCCACCCACGAAAGTGAAGCGACCGCGAAGTGTGGGGAAGAAGATGGTCGCAACTTTCTTCTCCAAATCTGGCCATGTTGCAACTGTTCCACTTGAAGAACAAAGGACTGTTACTGCTCAGTGGTACACCACTGTTCGCCTAACAAAAGTGTTCCAGAAGCTACGGGAACGGCGTCTAAGAACTGGATTGCGTGGGATCCTGCTTCATCATGACAACGCGTCCGCACACACGGCCAACATCACAATTCAGTTTTTAGAATCTACGGAGGTCAAACTTATGACTCATCCGCCGTATAGCCCTGACCTGGTCCCGTTTGATTTTTTCTGTTCCCCAGGATCAAAGATCGCATGTGTGGGAAGAGATTTTGGAGCCCTGAAGAAGCTGTAGTGGCTTACGAGAATGAACTTTCAACGCTTGAAGAAAAGGAGTGGCAACACTGCTTCCAAAAGGGTTTTCGAGGATGCAAAAGTGTGTACAGTGTAATGGTGAATACTTTGAGAAAATGTAAGTATTACGTTGATTTTAAGTATATAAGTTATTTCACATCTCAAAACTTTCGTAGTGACCCTCGTATATAGCCCATACACACACACACACACACACACACACACATCTGAAATTTGATGTCAGAACTTTTCATCTAGAATAGTTAAATAACTACAGTATTTCCGTGGTTTTAGATGTTTCACCTAGTAGAAAGGAGTTAAGTTGAGTTGATTTTGAGTTTAACGTCCTTTTCAGCAGCGAAGCTATATGAGACGAAACCTACTGATTAAAGTGGTATCCGAACCACATGAGCTCCCACCAGGAACCGAACCGCCTAGTAGAAAAGAAGAAAAAGGAAACGTACATTCGAATTTTGTGAGAGACTGAGTTCAGACAAATATTTCTACCTGAAAGGTGTTAAAGATGGAACGAAAAATATTGTTTACAGTAACGCGTGGAGGCATTTGCTAATGTGTAAAATGGTTACTTTCACCATTAAAACATAAGATGAACATACATACCTATTACAACGATAATATGTCCGCTAAAATAAAGTAAAAAACAAACTATAACTCTGGCAAAGAAATCATCTAGTTCAGTTTTTCCCAATTGGTGGTCCACGGAGCCCAAGGAGTCCGTGGAAGAAATTTACAGTGTCCGTATTTACATCTTTAATTTATGAAAGATAATCATAATGCCATAGACCCCTTATTGTATGTATTGTATGCTGTATGCTTACGATACAAATAAAAGCTTGTAGCCTAATTTAATTGTTGTTAATATTGCTACGTGTTTCTCAGCTATTGTTACTACATAGATAATAAATTTACAGGTATCCCTAACATGCATTAAAAATAACAACGGGGAACGCAACTTTAACGTAATTGAAAACCATTCATCTATTGAAAAAAAAAAAAAATCTGTCCTTCTAAAAATACAAATCTTTGTTTTAAAACTTACCAATTTTGTGTCTAAGCATTCGATCCTCTGTATACTACACGTTAAAATAGGTGATCGCGAGGATTAGTGAAGCCTGGGCTCTACACCAATCATAGAACTGCTTTCCCTTATGTGTGATGCATCGGAAGAATTCGGTACGATTCGATGCAGCTACCTCCCGAACGCACATTTGAGAAAACGTGAAACAACAAAAGTGTACCAACAACGTTGCCAAACTTAGCAACAAAGAAATAGCACTTAAAGAACTATTAACACGAACACGAACAATAATTCGAATTGAATAGTAACAATAATAATAATATCAAAAACACAAAACGACAACAACAACAATAATAAACCAAATGAAAATTAGGGGCAATCCGACAACACTGAATCCCCAGATGTTTTCCGCATAGCGCGAAAGACGACAGTGGCAAAATTTCGTGGATGGGGGTTGACTACCGGGACACATGTCGCGTTCTATTGGATGCTGAAATTGGCAGATGTAGGTTAAGCTTCACGTCTCCCTGCAATCACTATACAGTAGTAGCTCTTTAATTCTTTTTTTTTAATATAAACAACAGAGCACGTTCATGTTCGGATCATCATTGAACATTTTCAAAGAATTAAATTGAAACAAAGCATTTTAGGTTGCAGTTAAACTGTCACAATATATTACGGTATAAATACACATTTATATTATTATTATTATTAATAATAATAATAATAATAATAATAATTTTCACTGATACAATCGTTACGAGGTACAATTATCATTTTACTCAAATTTAAATATGATTACGATCCTTGACCAACTTGAAAATAATTAAATTCAAACAATGCAGGTTTGAAGTTGTAATTAAATTGTTGCAGTAGTTTTAAATCTGTAAATTGATTGCACGCTAGCGGAATATATTGGCAATAAGATGCGCAGTAGGAATTAGCGTTATTTATATAGACTGACAGGTTTTTTGTATTATAAACAAGACATCTATTTTTCTACATCTAGATATAGAGACGGAGAAAGAGCGAGAATTTATGTTGTGTATCGTATGTTAAAAACAATAAGTAGTAATTATAATATTTCTCCAGCCAAGCTTGATCTACCCCTATTCATGGATTTCTTTCTCTGAGTTTCTGTGGATTTTTGTCCTATTAGCTACGTATCTACCTCAAAAACGACTACTACTATGATCTACGAATCTTTTCCGAAACTTTAAAATTAACTTGAGAAGCTTAAGAGTTACATGTAAATATTTGATACATCATCAAAATGGACACCAATTTCAGTAATATTGAAACATTATCAGAAAATAATTTGTAATTCTGGTTGGTAACGTATAATTGAATAGTCGATATGCTGTAAAATTTAGAAGAAATACTAGCAAAGTTGTGATCTCCGATTAAGAAGAAAATCTATGAGAGAATGGTATGAGTAAGAGACTCCTGAATCAGAGAAATGGAGATAATTGTAGAACTACAAACCTCGGGAAAAGCTGAGAAAGGAAAGAGCTCCCTGAGTCCTATTGGCTACACTATTGATCGTGCGACTATAACTACCATATGAGTTCAGAAAAACGGAACTCATTAAAATTTAGATCCGAGAAGTTTGTGAAGTGGCCATTAAGGAATGTTACACTCATTTTATAATACCATACACAGCTTTCCTCAAACTGTAGTCCGCGGACTACAAGTGGATTTCTTATCTATATTGAATATTATTGTAAAACATCAATAAATAAATAATAAAAACATAATTCAAGTGAACTGTGTATAACAAACTATACTTGAGAGTCTCAAACGGTGTCTCCCCACTTTGCTTAGTTCTCATTTTGCCTAACACTTTATCAACTGTCAATTACAGATAAAAAGCACATCGGTCATGTTATGTGAAATGCCATATGCCAATTTTCATTTTGTCTAATTCCCATTACGCTTTACGATCTTATCAGAAAGGAAATACCCCCTACATAGAAGATCTGACAGTGTTTCCATATTTATACACGTACACATCTATTTCATACAAAAAATGACTTACATCAAAGACATTACTACAATCACCAGAATAAACTACTACGAAATTACTAGGACAACTTGCTGGGTACGCTTACGCTGGCTGTCAACGTTATTTCTTGAATTGTTCTTTTTTTTTCCTTTTTTCCTTATGCATATTAACTGTATTATGGCATACAACATAATGTAGTAATTATACTAAATAAATTTAATATCCTTTTAATTTTAAATTTTCAATTCCTTGGGGTTTTATCTACGATTCGTTATAACTAGACTCCGGATTGACCTAAGTTGCTGGGATCATGAAACATTTCTTCAGCATTACAAGACTTCATACACATCTACACTTGTTAATAGTTTGTGTAATTAATTGTATATACAAGCATATTAAATGCTAAAATGAGTAGTCTACTTTAAGAATAAACATCCACGGCCTTCTCGTGATATGTTAGGCTTTTTGCCATATATTTTATATCATAAACCAACTGGGTTATCTGTTTGCAGGGCCATATTAAGGGAGAGGCTTAGGGGGCTATAGCCCCAGGTGGACAGGGGCTTCCGCTCTGATCAAAATCTCAACTGGCTTTCTAAAAAAAAAAAAAAAAATCATGAAGATACAATCATCATAAAATAAAATATGATCAAAAATATGAAACATATTCTCTTAACTTTCCTACTATACATTAACAGAAAGGTATTAGGTGAATTCATTAGGGGCCACATATTTTTTCTAGCCCTGGCCTACAGATGAATTAATCCAGCCTTGACTGTTTGGATTGCATCCGAAGAACAAACACTGAAATCAACATTAGTGAATAAAGTATAAACAGAGAACTGAATATAAGAATAAATGGAAAAGTCCATATTGAGTGTATTTTGTTCAAATAAATAAATTCAGAATTGACATATTGTTGTGATGGCAATTGATTATCAGTAATAAGGACTAATCAGTCATGACCACTGGCCAATCACTAGCCACAATTTGTTTAACTTCTGAAATGTGAACAAAAGATAGTCCGAGATTATAGTTATCTGAAATAAATGCGGCTTTTGTATGTAAATTTCTGTCACTTATTTGTGTATAAGTATGGAAATACTGTCAGATCTATATAATGGATATTTCCTTCCTGATAAGATCGCTAGGCGTAATGGGAATTAGGCTAAATTGGAATTGGCATTTCACCCAAAATGGCGGATGTGAATTTTATCTGTGATTGACAGCTGACAAAATGTTAGGCAAAATAGGAATTAGACCAAATGACGAGAAATTCTCTCAAATAGGTATGTTATATGATTTAATAAGGTAATGCTTATACAAATTCTAATAGCTTATAAACATATTCTTAATAGTCTTCAATTATTATAAAAAAATGAAACTATATATTTTCTTCTTTAAAATTAAGGTAATTTTAGTTAATACTATTTTAAAGTTATAAAATTATAAATATATATGCTTAAAACATTAAAAAATAAAAGATACGGGCCACCGCACTAAATTTTCTCGTTCCAGATAATTAAACTAAATCGTATCATGCTGCAATTATTACTTTAAAATTTTATTTGTGAAATACCAATAAAATTATGAGGTATTTTCGGAAAACTTCATCCACAATCCCTTGTGGATATATATATTTCTCTCTCTCTCTCTCTCTCTCTCTCTCTATATATATATATATATATATATATATATATATATATATATATAGAGAGAGAGAGAGAGAGAGAGAGAGAGAAATAAATTAGTGATTAATGTAACAATAACTCTTGAAGCACCCTACCAATCTCGATCAAATTTTCAACATAGATGAGGTTCGGGTCTGGGGTGGTTTTTATCATTTCACTTTGACGCAGCAACTTTGGGGAATGGAAGATGTTTAAAAATGATCGAAAATAACCAATATTAGTGTCGAATTCACAGTTTTCGAGCTCGCTGAGATGAGCAGTGACACTTCCGATGCCGTTTAAATCCAAATTCAGCCCCATTAGTACTTGTAAGGGGGAATGGCGACGTAAAAATAACTGAAAATGCCCGATATTAAAATGAAATGAAATGAAATCTTTAAGTTTAACGTCCCACAGTTATGCCGGTTAGGCTAAAGGAGGCGGTGATAATGAGAGATGAGTGAACTGGTGGAATGAAGAAAGTGGGAGGAAACGGGAGAACCCCGAGAAAACCCACGAGCATGGTGTTTGTGCCCGATATTAGTGTCGGATCCATAGTTTTCGGGCTCGTTGAGATGAACAGTGACACTTCCGATGCCGTTTAAATCCAAATTCCGCTCCATTAGTACTCGTAATGGAGATCGCTGAGATGAACAGTAACACTTCCGATGCTGTTTAAATCCAATCAGAGAGCACTTCAGTAATTATAAAAAGTGACTGAGTAAGGGAACATATTACTGGTACTTATTTTCCTTATTTTAATCCAGCGAAGCGGATAATTGACGCTAGTAAGAATGTATATAAATTAGAAAATTATTTATGTTAATGTTAGAGTTATTAATGAAACCTTTGTTTTTGAATTAACAAAATCATGTCAACCGTATTTCAGGAAATTGTCAAGAGAAAAATCATTCCCATGAATCAACTGCTCTTTGTGAATATTTTCATGAGAAGTGATGTACCACATCGTGGTAGTGATTTTTGAAAACATCGTTCGAAAAAAAAAAAAACCTCAAGAGCAAACTACCCCTTTTGGATTTTTCCCAGAGAAATGGATTATACCATAATACTGTTTATGGTTGTTGAAATATAAACAAAATCGTTCGAGACGTTTTCGAGAAAAATACATTAAAAAAAAAATTCACTCTTCAGTAACCTACACTTATTTTGAGAGGTAGAAAGAAAATTCAACAAACGTGAAAAATCTTACAGAAACTTTAAGTTAACAGTTTGGTGCAGATACGTTGAACAGTATGCCCTCTAGGCGAGTGTATACGTCAGGACAAACGAACGGATGGACGAACATTCAAAGGTCCTTTTTCGGCATGTAGGGACCACGAAAGGTTGAAATTTCAAATTCGATTTTTTTCACAACCATACTTTCTTCCCTCTTATCTTCGCTAAAAAAAATGAAAGGAAAAGAAATGAAAGAAAAGTCGAAGGAGACAAGAGTAGGATGATCAATAGAGCATTCTGACTAATAAAAGTGGTCCCCAGTTAAGAAAGTTTGAGAACTCGGTCATAAGATAATGGAACATGGAGTATTGTCATTCGCTTAATTCATTGCTTGCCAGGCCCGTAGTCAGCCCAAAAATGTGGGGGGGAGGGCTGGTAGAAGTAGGGGATCCGATCCAAACATATTATAGTTCATTTGCAAGCGTACCGTGAAAATTTTATGGGGGGTAAAAATTTAGGGAGAGCCGGCCCCATATCCCCCCGTGGATACGAGCGTGTTGCTTGCTAATATTAAGTACTTCGACAGGGGAAACGCAGGTTCGATTGCCGGCGACAGCTCATGTAATTTGGATCCCACGTTAAGCTGTAGGTTCACGTCTCATAGGGCCTCACTTCTGAACGGAATGCTAAACCTCAAATCAACTAATTAAATACGTTATTAGAAAATGAAAGAAAAGTTGCAATTCCAACTATAAAATTATGGCAAAATGTGAAAGGTGTAACAATTAGTGTCGCTCGAATTCAACTAAAATTCTATATTCAAACAAAACATGATTACTTAGAAATATATTCATTGCTTGAGCATAATTACTGTTCAAACGGTTTATTTTAATGAGTAGTTATTTTACTTACAAATAATTGTAATAATTTTGCAAATAACAAGTAACTTCAGAATGGTTATTCGAATAACGATTACCGATACTCAATTTTTTTATAACAATTGCTAAGAAAAATATATAAACTGATTCATTAATATGTGACAGTGACATATGTTCGTAAACTGACATTCATTTCCTTAAAATTTCACGGAAACGTACGTACAATCGTCATGCAGCTGGTTTCGTTGAAGATTTATCAACTCATGCGAAATATAGGAAGAAACATATTCCTGTATGGATATGCCTCACCTATTCCGGTGACGTTGCAGGGTCAATGGTACCACTACTGAGAGATTCGGAAACTAATGTTTTCGTGCATTTAACAGCCTCCGGGTGCATACTTCCATCTGAATGAAAAAGAAAAAGAATTCACTCTCGCCGCTCGTAATGTTACATGCTCGGGCAGAGTTCGGCCCAGCGTTGGTGATCTGAGCGGCACAAGCAAGCAGTTAATACATAAAAACAACTTATGAAAGAAACAAAAAAGTCTTCTTACCATTATTTCCAAATATTGAAAGTTTGCCATACTTAGCAACATATTCACACATATAACGAACTTTCTTTTGATACACTAGACACCACTAAACACTACACAGCAGCAACAAAATTTTTACAACACTTAAAACAAATTTTCCTTCGTAAGACAGGTAATAAAGACAACTCACATAACTGTTTATACCAGGAGCAACATTTTAGTGCGTCGTCTGCTTGAAACAATGTTGCCAACTATATAATAAGAGTAGAATTCCGTGACAAGAATATTATCACGGTTTGCCACCTGTGAAACACAATATTGGTGAGTTTCTGTATGAAAAGTTTGCGCAGGATATGAAGCTCACATTTTTAGTTGTACAGAACGAAGTTGTTCTTTCATTTTAAACACCAATATTAAAATATTTTCTGAATTGTAATGTAAATTATCTTTATGTATTAATAACACAAAATTGCCAAAGCACTAAATATATGCTAATAAAACTTCTGTAACAGTTTTATTAATATATATTTACAGCTTTGGTCAGTTCTGTTGTATTAATATCCTACATGTTGAATATTTCCGAAGTTATGATGAAAAATATACAAGTAAATTATCTAAATGCAACTGAGCATCCTCAGAAAAAAAAATGTGGGGGCGCCTAATGTTACGAGATAAATTATGATAAATGTTCCTCTGAGCAGTGATAGGTGCAGGATTTTCAGACAGGGCTGCCACACTTTGTTGAGCGCTCCTCACAGTGTGGTCAACTAGGGGAAGAGCACGGGAAATAATTTCCCATCCTCCTGAGATATATGAAGATTTTAAGACAAATTGCACTCAAATTATGCCAAATATTGTATATTCACAAATACAGTAGGGGCCCACAGAGCTCTGGGGGGCCCTTGGCCCCCAGGATCGGCGCCCTTGAATGTCCCTCCTTCCCCTCAAAGCAAAATCTGAAATGCCACTGCTGATTCCACATCTCCTCAATATTGCTTTCTTTTCGATGTTTCATAAAAGAAATTGACCAAATAATACGTCTTTTAGAGATTTGAGTTTGCTGTAAAAATTTAGCACAATAGTATGATATTCATACATACATACATACACACATGAAAACACTCCGGAATCAGGGCCGGCTCTACCATATGTGCATTTGCACGAGGAGGCAAGATATGTCATAACTTTATTAGAACTCAATTCTCGAACAGTAACGAACACCTGTTTCATTTAGTTACATAGTTATCACAGTTTTGATATGAAAACTAGTCTTATCTTTATTATAAAGAAGTTTCTTGTCATTGAAGGTGGAAACAAGTTTTTTTTTTTTTTTTTTTAATTTTTAACAGCTGTAGAAGTAAAATCAAGAAATAAAGATAAAAGCGCTAGTTGCACCGGAATTGCAACCTGATATGTTGAGATTGAAGCTCAATATTGAATTGTATAAAAAAGATTATCATCTTTCTTCTGCATGCGTGTTTGCTGTATCTTTCACTAACATAATGGACAATTATTTTTTAAAAAGAGCACAGACACAACGAGATTGTATTTGTAGTGTTTAGACTTTTCTGAGTGCGAGTGTTTTCTCCCATTCCTTAATTGTTCGTGATGGGGTAGCATCAGTGGCGTATTTAGGGGGGGGCTTCCGGGCTTAAGCCCCCCGCAATCTTACTTACTATAGTAAAGTATATGAAATATCTTGCAGAATTTTCACATTTTCAGGCAAAGCCCCCGCCCCCCGAAAGTTAACAAAGCCCTCCCCGAAACAAAATCGTAAATACGCCACTGGGTAGCATACTTAAAATCGTGGCTTTTAAGATTTGTTCTTTCTGGAGAAAGGGGGGCAGCAAATAATGCCATTCCACGGCGCAGCAAATTGCCTAGAGACGGCCCCGCCTGAAATAAATATAAATACTCTCTTACGTATATAGGGTGTTTCAAAACAACACACTGACAACGATTGGGAGGTTGATTCCTACACCAAGATAAGATAAAAAGTGTAACAAATCTGGGTGTAAATATGCTTCCTTTCGGCGCTATGACAATCGAAAATTTGTCGAAAAAGTCCAAAAACAGCCATAACTCGAGAGCAAAATATCGGATCGAAGTCGGGTAAAAGATTGTTATTCTTTTTTTTTTTTTTTTTTTTTTTTTGTAGATTTCATTAATGTACAATTGGATGTAATACATGGATGGCGCAAGAGCGAACCCCAATGAAATTGGAGAATTCCTGGGGTATTTTATCATAAGTTGGATGAGGAAAATAAATAGCAGTCAAATACAATATTTTAACGTGTAAATATTATAGTACATTGTTCAAGCTAGAGGAAAACTATTAGAATTTGACAGATGAAGAGAGAGAGAGAGATTTTTGGTGGCAGATGTGTCAATCATATGATAAACATAAGTAGACCACTTCGTCTCAGTGTGTCCCTTAGTGGTTGAATGAATAAGGCAGTTGTTTCTCGTGTGTGTGGTCTCGAGTTCAATCCCGTGCAAGAGTACCTGCCCCGATATAAAATTGAAGAGTAGTTCTGATTCCATTTTAAACAGTAATTCCTGTCTCATATAGCCTTGTAGCTGAAAAGAGACGTTAAACTTCAATCAATAATTTGTACCTCTCAGAATAAATACTTGGAGGAAGAACCATGAATCAGATAGATAAGTTGGTCCAGTAAATATCATATGTGACGTAACTATAGAAAGAAGAAGGTAACGTGAGAATCTGCAGTCCATGGAATTTTCTTCATCCGGAAACGGCGTGTTCTAGTACGAAAAGCATGCAAATTAAATGAATAAAAGATGTCTTCTGAAGCTATGAGTTATGAGCATCACTATTTACGAAATTTTCATACTTGCTTTCACTAGTGAAACTACATATCCGTTCGCATTTTATGTTCCTCATAAATGTAGACAATTGCATCTGAGAGGAGAGTTTGTTTATTTAATGTGAACTGTAGCTACGTGCTTTGAGAATGTCGGCACCGTACAGTTAAATTAATACCATTATTCTCAGTCCTTTCTGGTTTTATTTGTTTCATGAGACACTAACTGGCCATGTTAAATACAGTTAGAATTCATTAGGATTATGAATTAGATTTCTGAGTTTTCGGCATATATGGGCATGTTAGCCCGTCACGTATGAGGGATGACGGTACCTCGGCGATCACACTATCTGACTGAGTAAAGGGAAGGAAGAAAGGATTGGGAAAAGAAGGAAGCGGCCTGGGACCTGTATGTTAGGTTCCATCCCGCCATTTACCTGGTGTGAATGAGGAAAACCCAGGAAAACCACTCAAGATGGCTCGCCTGAAAAAAACATTTTTTCAACCTAGTGTCTCCACTGGGAATCGAATCCGGGACCGCTCGCACCAAAGACGGGCCGAATAGAATGTTTAAATATCCGTGGATGTGAACTTTCTGCAATGAAAATGAAATATACATTTTATGTCCTACATTTATGACCTTTAGGCAAAAGAAAACGGGTGATCTACGAAAGTGGATCGTTATGAAATAATTGGCGCAATAGGAATGTGGGAGAAAACGGGAAAACCCCGAGAAAAGATGAACACGATATTGTTCACCAGAAACTTACGTGTCATGGGATCGATCCAAGGACCCCTCGTACTAATGGTAAGCACTCTACACTTAGAGCTTTTCTATTTCAAGTATGCCCCTGTTGGCCCTGGTGTGTTTTCCCATACCTCCCTTGAAAAGGAAGGGACAAGTTGTTGTGGCCGAGATACTTCAATAGTTGAATGCGGACAGGGTTACCACCAAGGATGTTATAAAATAGAGGATCTGCCCATACGTATCTTCATCATATGAAGTCAATGAAGCCAAAAAACAACCGAGCTTCGTGTGAGCTGACACGTCTGATTGGATACTCTCCTTTCCGCCATGATTGTTGGCTCGAAACATTGCGATCTTATTGGCGCGGAGTGGGCAGAGTAGGTGTGGCGAAGTTGTGACGTATGGCTTCACGATTTTGTTGTATTGGCAGATCCTCTATTTTATAACATCCTTGGTTACCACAATGAATTATTTTACAGACTTCACTGTTCACTGTCTGGTTAGCCATTCTAAATAGCCTACGATCTTCACTCTCCAAGACCAAATGACTGAATGACAACTTAGCAACACAGTTGAGGTCATTCACTTCTTTCCCCAAACGCAAAGAGAACGCTTCCTCTATAAGAGGGCGGTGGGGCTAGAGCCGAAGTATGTTTCACATATTTTCCGAGGGCACGCTTGAAATAGAAGTGCTCTACTCACCTTTCCCATCAATGGATGTGAAATTTCAAGGAAAAAGGAAGAAATTGAGTGTGTACAAGAACATTTTGAGTATTACGTCTCTGGTTTGGGAGTCTTTTCATATTGCTAAATCTTCAACTTTAAAACAGGCCGTTCATTCTAGCTTTGGAACTGCTTTGCCTTACCTAAAAATAAAATCTAATCAAAACAAACCACTTTAATAAATAATAGTATTATAATTTCGGCAATGATACATCACCGAAACTCTAACACTATTATTTATAAAAATGATTTCCTTGGTAAGATTTTATTTTTAACTAAAAGACATTAGTATTACAAATGTGGATTATGTGTTTCCAATTTATGACACATACGTATAAGGAAAGGCCAAAAATAAAACTGAAATGAATTTTTTTCAGTGTAACATCCGACAATTATCCCCTTTAAGCTAAGAGAGAGAATGATTAAGGCAAGTGAATGATGATGGAAGAATTGGTGGAATGAGAAAGTAGAAGGAAACGGAAGTACCCAGGGAAACCCATGCACACGATGTTGTCCACCACAACCAAAAATAAAGAAAGAGTGCAGAAAGGTGATGGAAGTTCCACACACAATTGTCACTATCACAGACAAACGCTTACTAAAATTAGATATTTAACAGTTATAGCACTACAAGTATAGAAAAGTAATTCTTTGCTAGTTTTCGTGTGAAGTTGAGTTCTTGCATTGGAAACAAAGTATGAATAATCTACATGGTATTGCCTAGAAAAGGATTTCGAACTATGACGCTATATAGGAAATATCAATGCTACATTTGAAAATACTAATTGAGCCTTCATCACACATAAGAAATCGGTCGAGTAGGGTCAGAAAGTGAAACGAAATGAAATCTTTAAGTTTAACGTCCCCATAAACATTCCACCAGCGGGCCGCCGTAGGCCCATCGACGTGCGAATGGCGAGCCGCTAGCGGACGCCGCCGTCGGGCCACCTGCTCGATTACACTAATTACGCCTTCGTCCCGCCGGCGGGATATCCGCCATAATCCCACGGCTCACCCGCCTTTAGCCGATACCCAGCCGCTGAAATCCCCCCACGTATTTCTCCCCTGTGCAAGACATAATCAGATCTACCGCAAACCACGGCGAATTGCTCCAAAAAAATTCTCTTCATGCCGCCTTTATTCATCTACTCTCAATTTTGGAAACATATTGGCAATTAAGCGCTGAAACCTGTGTGGTTAAAATACAAAGATTTAACACCATTTTTATTCGAGAATTCCATTTCCATCCGGAGAAGGGTAGGCTGTACAAGGCAATACCTTCCAAGCATATCTAAACTACTATCTCGTAATTGTCAGTGAGAATTGTAATTTTGGAGTTGATTGTTTGCAATGAGCAAAGCTTTAGGCAGTATATTTGACATTTTGCCAAGTAACAAATAATGTAACATGTTCTGCTGTACCCGGTCACGAAAATAGTTTTATAAGCCAACGAACTGTCTGACAATAGTTACATGAGTACAGTGCTGCCACCTGTTGCTCTTATATCCTAGGTCAGCAGATGTTACCAAGTTCTCTTCTGTTCATATGAAAACCAGAACAAATGACGTTCACTACGCGAAGAGTGAAGAATTGTGGATAATGCAAAGCCATTCCGTGGCCGCCACACGACCGTAAGCAGGGACAACCGCCACGATCAGCGTATGGTCCGAAGGCTACATCCGTCGCAGTACCGCGTTCGCGGGTACCCTGACAAAACCGTCATCGGTCCGCCAGTGGTTGCAGTTACTCAACCGACTCGATGTCCCGCCTCGTTTCCGCTCGAAATCCGCTTATATACCGCCATAGTAGCGATCGGCCCGACGATGTGCGGCGGACATTTGCTTATAGGTGTCCTACGGTTATGCCGGTTAGGCTAAAGGAGACGGTGATAATGAGAATGAGTGAAATGGTGGAATGAAGTAAGGGGAGGAAACGGGAGAACCCCGAGAAAACCCACGAGAACGGTGTTTGTCCACTACAAAGTCCACACGGCGCGAGCTGGGATCGAACCAGGGGCCCCAAGCACCGGAGGTGAACGCTCTACCACCGAGCGACTAATGATTTCAAATACAAGAACAGCCAGAAACTGACCAATATATATGCTGACTTCAATACAGGTGTCGAGGGAAACGGAACTCAGCGGACTAGTCTATTATTGCCGGTCAAGGGAAGTGAACATCGAAATGGTACAACCCGCTCGTAAAATTTATGATAGCCTATGTTAGCTATCTCGGGTTAGACGCATCTGAACGAGTCATTACTTTGAAGGTTCGTTTAGTGTAGTTCATTAGTATACAGTTGTAATGCAAAACTAGCTTGTAGTATTCTAGCATAGGTTGATGTTTCTTGCAATATATATATATATATATATATATATATATATATATATATATATATATATATATATATATATATATATATATATATATATATATATATATATCGGGTGTTGCAAAATAAGTGTTACAACTCTTGGGAGGTGAATCCTGCCACTGAGACAAGAAAAAAAGTTCTCTTGAACTTTCGGCTATCGGACATAGTTTCAGATCTACAAGGTGCCGAAAGCGTGGGAAAATGACTTTCGGACGCCAATAGTTCGGAAACTATCCAACGTAAAGAGGGCGGGTAAAAAATTCACTGAAGAAGTCATACCTGCTGTATTGAATTTTGCATGTTTCACAATCCTACCATGCACGCGCAAGGGATTCCCCAAAGGAACGTAGGGAGTCCCGAATAATCTGCTAAATGAAAGTTGGTCTAAATGGATATGAATTGATGGGGTTTCTACCAGGTAACAATAATTCGTTTGTATTAAGTCGATATCTGGAACACATACAAAATGGCGGAAACTTTAGTGTATGTTGTGTGTGGTTGCATAATCGCCAGGTACGGATGATGGCCAACAGTGAAGTTCTGAGCGTTAAGTGTAGCGAATTTGTATTCAGATGCTCTAGAAAGACATCTGGAGTGTCGGTAGGGCACAACAAATGGAGCAGGGGATTCACATGTGTGGAAACAAGTAACAAAAAATGCCCAGAAATGCACTCATACTCAGTAAACGTGAGTTCAAAGCGTCGGAAATGTAAAGATTAGCGTCAAGAACATGGAAGTCAGTTCACCAATAATATTCCCTCAAACGGACGCAATATGATGTGCACGGTTGTATACCAATAAGGATGCAACAACTGAGGCCAAGTTGAAATTTTGCAAGGGTACTCACTAAGAAACTGGGTAAACTAAATGAATGTCTCTAGTGGGATCACATGATCGATATTGAAATGCGGACAATTTGTGTGTTGATATCGATATGTAACTAGTGGAGGAATGTCAACATGTTCCACTACTGCTGGGACACCGTCCCACGTGGGAAAAATAGGAAAATAACTACTCGGGTCTTGAATCTGAGGCCGTGGGCTCCCAGTAGGATTGGAAACTGCGACCACGCGAGCGAAAGCGAGCGCTCTAGCCCTGAGGCTCGAGGAAGCCTTACTTTCTCTGTATACATTTCTTTGAGGAGTACCCACTTTGTTCGGCAAGCGCTCTTGTACAGCCTCCCGACATGTTTGTGTGTTACATTTTGTTACTCCTACTGCACAGTTGTAAACAGAGCTTTAAAACGTTTCTTCCTATTTCTCATGTCGTTTTATTTTCCATACGTATGGTGTTCCAGCTGTAGTGTTAGATGTGCCAAATTAGTTCCTTTTCGTCTTTGTCTTGGCATGTGTACTGTGTGTAAGATACATATTTCTGGAGGTATTTTGATATCGAGTACGTCATATGTCCCAGAAGACGTGAGACATGATACAACTTTGTTATTTTCACGCTCTATCACAATATGAACCATGGATTAAGAGATTTCTTTTCATATGTGTCGACTGTGGGACAATGTCCCAAAATAAGTGGGACATTGATACAATCTTGTTCTAGTTACGTTCTACCAAAAAGTGCACCAGATGTAATAGCAGAATGTACAACGTTACTTTCCTAGTTTTCGCATGTGAGACGGTGTCCCAGCAGTAGTGGGACATGTTGACATTTGTCCATTAGCTACATGTCGATATCAACACACACATTGGCCACATTTCAATATCGATCATGCGATCCCACTAGAGACATTCATTAGTTTACCTAGTTTCTTAGTGAGTCCCTTTACACAATTTCAACTTGGCCTAAGTTGTTGCATCCTTATTGGTATGCAATCGTGCACATTATATTGCATCGGGTTGATGGAATATTATTGGTGAATTGGCAATGGCTTTCATGTCCTTGACGCTAATCCTTACAATTCTGACGCTTTGAACTCACGTTTACTGAGTATGAGTGCATTTTTGGGCATTTTCGTTACTTGTTTCCACACATGTGAATCACCCTGCTCCATCTGTTGTGCTCTACCGACACTCCAGATGTCTTTCTAGAGCATCTGTGTTCAAATTCGCTATACTAATTACTCAAAACTTCACTGTTGCCCATCATCCGTACCTTGCTATTATGCAACCACACACAACAAACATTGAAGTTTCCGCCATTTTGTATGTGTTCCAGATATCGACTTAATACAAACGAATTATTGTTACCTGGTAGAAACTCCATCAATTCATATCCATTTAGACCGATTTTCATTTAGCAGAATATTCGGGATTCCCTACGTTCCTTTGGGGAATCCCTTGCGCGTGCATGGTAGGATTGTGAAACATGCAAAATTCAATACAGCAGGTATGACTTCTTCAGTGAACTTTTTATCCGCCCTCTTTACGTTGGATAGTTTCCGAACTATTGGCGTCCGAAAGTCATTTTCCCACGCTTTCGGCACCTTGTAGATCTGAAACTATGTCCGATAGCCGAAAGTTCAAGAGAACTTTTTTTCTTGTCTCAGTGGCAGGATTCACCTCCCAAGAGTTGTAACACTTATTTTGCAACACCCGATATATATATATATATATATATATATATATATATATATATATATATATATATATATATATATATATATATATATATATATATATATATATATATATATAATTATAGTGTTTGTTTTATCCACACCCACTATCGCTAATTCAGGTAAAACTAAGTTTGCTGATAAATTACAAATTTGTACGCGGATGGTGGGCAAGCATCAAGAAAATTTCCACAAATAAATGATGATGATGAACTGTTGTATTAAAGAAACCTCGTATTGTTAATTTGCACGGAAATTTTATTTGCTAGCATTGAAACTTCGCATCAAGGAAAAAATTGATTTTATTTGAAAAATCTAATTCCACACACAATTGAAATTTATAAAGCATATAAATAAATACGTAAAATGTATTTGACATACTCATTCAACACATTCTACTCCATTTAATCTTTTCCCTATTATTTCAGCTCCGCACTAATCCGTATTTTGTGCAAAGAATTCTTCAATCTCGAAAGTATCCACAGCTTTTCTTTAAATACAAATTCGTAATTCATCTAATATACCTAGTTAACATATAAAAGAGAAAGTAATCTTGTTTGTGATCAAATCATGGGAAAACGGCTGAACCATTTGAATTAAATTTTTGGATATGGTTATGAACTTCCTCGAATTGGATTTGTTATCGTATATGCTAAAATAGTGAGCGGGGAGTCACAATTTATGCAAAAAAATAAGCATCTCTGAGTTCATCAAGGTAGAATGATGAAACTGGGGATATATGAACTCTTCATTTAAAATAAGGGGGGAAAAGGCCCAACGTTTTTGAAAATTTTCGTTTTAAGGGGCAAAAGGGATTATTTTCTATCTAAATAAATATGAAACGTAATAGTATTTGACTGACAAGTCCTGACTGACTGACTGACCATCGTCTAGGCCGAACTGCTTAAGCTAAAAACTTGAAATTTGGACAATGAACAGATCTGTGACGGAAGATACCACTAAGAAAGGAGGAGTTTGGGGAATTCGAAGTAGAAAGGCGGAGAAAAGAAGAGGTGGTTGTATTTATTGTAATAAGATGTCCCTATCTCGGAATCCCTTAGAGACATGGCATCTAGCATTTAGTTGTTCACTTAAAACGAATAAACATACGTTTAGGGGATTTTTGATATTTAATGTAGAAGGGGAGAAAATAGGTGGAAAGAAAAAAAGTTGACTTTATCAACTTGAAGTCACCACATCCGGGAATTATAATTAAAGTTATACCAATCGGTAGTGCTGCTACTTTAACAAATTAAATTGGCGGTTCTGGCTTGACATTAAGCCAAAATCGCAAATTTTACAAATAAGCTTTGGGAGGAGAACAAAAGAGGTGCCAATCGTTAGTCTTATGTTAGTGCTGGACAAAGCACAATGTCAGGCTTCTGCGTATGGAAAGTTATTAACAAATTAAAGTGGCGAATCTCGCTTGACGTCAAGCCAAACTCGCCACTTCTACAAATAACGGAAAACGAAAAATGTCAATCGTTAATGTTGTAACCACAACTTTAGTGATCTTTATACTGAAAGTTGTTAATGAATTAATGAGGAGATTTTGCCTTGGCATCAATCTAGATACGTGACTTCAACAAAATAACTGTGTGGTGAACAAAACTAATGCGAATTGTTAGCGCTACGTTAGTATTGGTTAGTGCTACAAGTACAAAGTTAGTGTTCTTACGTACGGAAAGTAATTAACAAGTTAAAGTGGCGATTCTGGCTTGAGAGAAGGAAACCGAAGATGAACGAACCGCCCAGAAGTCACCCATAAAAGAGGACCAGGAGAGGACCAAACTATCAGTTTACGACTTATCAACTATACAACACCTACTCCTGAGGTCGCATTGGATAAGGGAATTTCCTGATCCTACCTTCTCTCTGATAGCCGCATTGGGCGAAGGAGATTCCTTATTACAACAGGCACGTAGCCAGGATTTCGTAAGAGGGGGAGAAATCTCAAGTAAAAGAATATTTAAAAAAAAGTATTGAAAAAGTTTTTACCTATCAACGTTTCTTATTCTGTTCATTTGAATATAACAATTTTCCTTTCATTATGACCTTAACTATTATAAGAAGTACCTATCCACTATTATAAAAAGTACATATCCAACAATGGATTGTAAAATATTTTACAATATCTGCGTTTCTTTCTCTATTGAATCAAATGTTAACAGAACTTTCTTTCCACATAACTTTTTGTTTTTAATATTCCCTCAACTACTGTCTAGTAGACCTGCACGGACCGAATTTTTCGGCCCGAGCTCAATCCAGCCCGAATGTACCTAGACCCGGCCCAGCCCGATTTGGAGATTTTCGGCTCGAGCTCGGTAAGTTTTTTAAAATTCTTGGCCCAAGCCTGGCCCGATAAATTTTAAAAGTTTTTGGCCCGACCTCGGCCCGATATTTTTTTTTAATTAGCTCGAGCCCCAATCTTTCTCAAAATTTCGTATTAAACTTAACCTAACCCTCAGAAACATTTTCTAAACTCTGGTTCACAACCTGACGCTTGCCTCCCGAATGGTACCATTGCCTTCTAGAACTTTGCCTGTCATCGAGAGAACAAAAACTTCATTTCCTGTAACAAAAATCTCACTTAATTGATTTTTAGCATGAAGTGAAGATGACAATATTGTTTAGCGGTTTAGCGACAGGCAAAACTTTCCCACCCCTTCTTGTCATATTTTGGGTTCAGTGAAGGTCAAGGTCAGAGATCAATTTACCGCGCAATGCCTGCAATCCTCTATAGTGAAAGTGGAGCCGCTAAGCAACACAAACTGTAAATAGCTATTGCATTCGTTGTAACATTTTTCACGGGCACACATCTTCAACGTTTGGTTTTATTCCAATTATCGTTTAACGAAAGTCAATAATTATTAAAGAATTGCACTTAATCAGCCCCAGCCCGGCCCGACCTGAAGATAAATCAGTGTCGGCCCGCCCAAGCCCAGCCCGGCCCAAAGAAATAACAGAGCCCAAGCCCGGCCCGTGCAAGTCTCTACTGTCTAGTCCAAATGACAAGTTAAAGGAGCATTAAAAAACTGTTTCTGAAATAACATGTTTGATACTGCAGGAAAGCGATGACGAAAAATTTTTATTTTTAGCTTTTTTATTTTTAACGCCGAGCCTTCTTCTATTCGTTTCTTTTTGTATCATCCTTCCTTAATTTTTTCTCATTTCTGGTTTCGAAGGAGGGGTTCGGACCTCCTTTTGACTACGTGCCTGATTACAACCCACCTCTGAGGGCCGCATTGAGCGAAGGAAGTTCCTTATAAACAGTCTCTCATAGTCGCTACGGACTAAGGAGATTCCTTTAATAACACACTCTGGAGGCTGCTTTGAGCAAAGAGGTTCCCGTACATACCTAACTGAAAACCTTAACCTTCATTATCCGAAGCCATTTTACGTGTACTAAGGACTTACCTGGAAACACTTAATTTTGTATTTACAAAGAAATTTTGTGAGCTGTTTTATAGAGATTTTATAATAAAATTTGTGAAGGGTTAATCCCAGACTATTATTGACTCTACCAAAAGAACATTTGAATATACTATTAATTAAATAAAACACACGAAAATACTTAAAATAATTTATTGATGGCATGTGAAAACGTGCTGATATAAAAAATATTGATTAATAAATAGACATATTGTTACTTAATACTCGTATTGAAAAAATGACTAGAAAACTGACTAGAAAAATCCTTTCCTTTTCCTTTTTTCAAAAAAAAAAAAAAAAAATCTAACAAAAGGCATCATTCCTTGAATCTCACAACCGGCACAACTTCTCCCGAATCAAAGCTAGGTTTTACAGCCGACAAAGGCAACCTTCTAAATTTCGGGAGTTTTGATTTCCCACTCCTTGGCGGTTCACCTCGGTACGGACGGAAATCCTTCTGTAGTGGAGGAAGTCTCTGCTTGTGTGTTGGAACAACGTAGCTTTTATGTACCTAAAACAAACAAATACAGTGACAATAACTGAATCGAGAATTGCATAAACAACGGAAGTCAAATTTTTCTGAAGCTGAGATACGAACAGATTTTACAATTGTTATGGCGAATTTAACTACTTGATAGACGAAAATTTTCCCGCCCTTATTCAAAGTTAATATACTATATTACAAACTAACTACATTAATAATAATAATAATAATAATAATAATAAAACAATATATACTTTATTTTCTGCACTATTCACTATATTTTCTCGCTCATTATAACATATTATGACTTATATATTTGTGTTAGTTTCTTAAACAACACACACATTTTAGTGTAGCGACAATTGCGATCAGCGATCTACTGAAAGTGTCAAAATATTAATTATTGATATCCCCTAATTTATGAAAAAATACTATTACTGTCATTATATAATCATATCAAGATTGATGATAAATCACCTATTTCTGTCACACTTTTCCAAGCTTGAGACTGGTAAAATAGTCAGAACCTAGGGCTAATGCGCAACTATCGTGGTGTATTTAAAATTAGTCGTTTAATATTGTTAGTATACCATTTATGTATAGTAAAATCTGTCAACTTGGTCACCTCTCTAAGCTGGCTACCTGCTTATCTTGGTCTGGTTCGTCTTGAACCTACTATTTCCCATAAGACATTCGTTACTTATTACTCTCTAAGTTGGCCACCTGTTTATTTTGGAAGTTGGCCACATTGAAGCAATGTTTACCCTATGATGATAATGATAAATTTACCTACGTATCTTGGCCACGAAAAATACTATTTTCTTATTTTTCTTAACTCTTTCGTATTCCCATACGAGAGGCAGATGTTCTGTATTTGTCACTGGGGGCAAAGAAGCATGGATTTCCACGATTTGTTCTTGGAAATCAATGGCCAGAATACTACCCTGATAAAGGAATGGTGAAGGAAGATATGAAAAAGAAAAAGCACGTACAGGAATTCAGGAAATGGTTGTACGTATTTGTTTACCTTGTCTGTTTTGGTAAAACCATTAGCTATATCGGCTCCTTTCATCAGTAGGGAGCTTTAGTAATTCCGGAAAATTCTCAAGGTTAAAGCTTACCATCTCAATTGTCAACAATTGGCATCTGACGACTTGCCGAAAGGTAGCGGAGGTTTTAAGATATGAATTCCTTAAGATTTTCTCAAACCATCTTTTGCTCTGACGGAAACACTTGTTCATTAGTTCATTAATAAGAGGTATAGTACGGGGTGGTCCGGAAGTGGGCGTACCTCCCTTTTAGTTTCAACAGTATAGTGTTAGTTATGGTAGAATGTCTGTGCATAGTTACCTTGAAGTCTTAAAGAGTCATAAACATCGGTATGATCACCATCTATGTCGTAACACAGCTGAACTGTTAATCACACATTGTTGATTACTCCAACTTCACTGCAAATAACTGTCACCAAGCAGAAAACAGCAGAAAACAAATGAACATGGATAGCAATGTTACCAGACAATACCAAGCAATGTTAGCAAACAAATGTGGGTAAAACCTAAAACTGTCAGAAAACACCAATTAGGGGTACGCCCACTTCCGGACCTTGCTGTACATTATTTAAAAGCAGCTGTCGTGCCATTGCTTATTAAAATTACACAATCAAGTAGTACTAGAAACCCTATTCTAAAAGTACATCAGTCATAGTTATTTTCTGTAAGTTGGCCACTTTCAATGGAACCGATGGTGGCCAACATACACAGGTTTCAGTGTACAATGAAATATCAGCAGCAATATGTGTCGATAGCTTTACGGGAGATTTACATTAATCCAGCTTCTGTACATGAGTCAAAGGCTCTCAAGACATATTCTGGGATTCTAACTTCCTATTTCTGGATGATTTTCTCGCTTTTCTCCCCAATCTGAATATACAGATTCTCTCATTTGATTCAATCATTCGGGTGTTGTAAGCAAAATACACAACAAATATTGTGCTATCATAATCTTCTTAGCTATGTATTAATTTATCATATACCTTTATGTAACTAATTTTCTCACTCAACAGTCCCCAGCTAGTTTTTAGCCTTGATGTGAAATATTAATCTTAAAAGGCCTCATCACGGCGAAATTAAAATACCGCTAATTTTACAGTAATGAGAAATCTTCAAATAGATAAAAGATAATCGAAATATGGAACAAGAGCGCCCTAGACAATATTATTTTACATGAGATACCGTTATCACGACTCACTTATCTGCTTTCGATTCCCAGCCATTTGGTAAATCGGCATTTATTTTCGAGTTTCTAAATGGCTGCAAACGGAAAGCTACTAGGTAACTTGTGATAATGGTAACCTCATGCAAAATAATGTTGTCTAGGGCGCTCTTGTTCCACATTTCTATTATCTTTTCTCTGTTTGAAGGTATCACATAATTACTGTAAAATTAGCGGTATTTTAATTTCGCAGGGATTAGGCCTTTTAAATTTCACACACATTTATAAAATGATTAACAATGTGGTCGCAATTGCTGCAACTAAAATTAAAGTCTCGGTTTTTCACATAATAATTGTCGCTGGTCGCAATTGTTATACGCTCTGAACTTTTGTATCTCTATCTCAGTCTCTTTAACAATTTTATTGACTTGTTTCCTGTTAATTTTCGATATTGAAAACCACAACATTTTCTCAAGTGGAGACTATCTTCTATTTACAAATAACTGAAATTCATACAATTACATAACTGCACTCTTTTAACGCCACAAATTAAATGAATTACTGTTGCCCGGCAGGTAAAGATTGCATTGTTACTTGACGCTTGCACATTTCAAATTTATCCTGTATCTATTATTGTCAGCAGCCAGAGAAATCAATTCCATGTTTCTACTGTTGCCTAACAACTGATACAAGCAATACTGGCACACTGTTCGTTGCGGTTTGCCACAGCATGCAACACATATAAAAGGAAGGGGATAATTATTTTACATGTTTTTCATGAATTTGTAGACTAAAAATAAAAACCCGTGCTAAGTGCCAAAAATGGTACAGTTCGATTTAATGTAAAACTGTGGCCTATGTGCCTAACACTGCTCAGTGAACAACGGGCTATCCAGTATTCACTGTGGAAGTAGTTCAAATAATCACCGGAAGAATGCGCTTAGACCTATGTGCCATCAATTCTGAAGTAAAATCTGAGCATTTTACTCAACAGTTTCATTTTGGCACTTAGCACGGATTTTATAGTCAGTCTACAATTCATGATACTACTTTCCAACTTAGCTTGCTTTTCCTCCCCTCTATTTTGCTCAAAAATCTTACATAAGGAACGAGATATACAGTAATGACATGCACTACTTCAAAAGCCGTCACCTTAGCTAAATCTACCGAGGTAGATAGCCACTGGTGACTTACAGGTAGTCTGCCGCTCTTGACCTTTTATCTACTTTTAAGCTTATTACAATGACATATTATTAAGTCTAGAGCTGTGAAATTTTGTACAGATTCGTATACATTATTTTCCCATAATTTTTCACTATAACTTATCGTTTTACTGTTAAATTAATAAAATTAATTCAAGTAGGTAAAAGATCGAAAAAAAGGCTTTAAAAAAAAAGAACTTTTTTCCGGCTTTTTAGCCTGGGAAATTTTAGGCTTTTTTAAATATTTCAACTTTTCTGGGTCGTAACTTCATTATTTATGCCTATTAGGAGCTGAACTTTGCAATATATTACATCTTGGGGGGTATCTAAATCTGTTATCAGATTATGATAAAGCCATTTTACAGTTGGGAAGCATTTACGAACACACCAAGATTTTTAGGTACATTTTGCATAGTAAGAAGAAGCAGACAAGCTAAGCTAACAATTAGCTACGTACAGCGTGGTCCGGAAATGAGAGTACCCCTAATTGAAAGAAATTGTGCATCTTCACCAGCTCCCTTTGCCTGGCCTACAAGAAGTTCCGATCTGCCGACAAAAGACAATGCTCTGTGGAGTTTCATAAAGCAACATGTAAGAAACACTTGATATCACACAACACAGGAATTACGAGCAGCTGTGGAACACCTTCACCCTCATGACTCCGGAGTATCTCCGCAAAACATCTGCGAGAACTTGGCGCAGAATTCAGCTGTCTTACGACATGGATGGTGATCATACCGATGTTCATGACTCTTAAGACTTCGAGGTAACTGAGTACAGACATTTTACCATAAATAACACTATACTTTTGAAACTAAAGGGGGGGGATTCGCCCACTTCCGGACCACCCTGTACATAATACGAACTCTGGTCCTAATACTGTGCAGCGAGGGTCTCTCTAAGTAAGATGTACATGATTATAAAATCTGCACTTTCTGAAAAAAAAAAAAAAAAAAAAAAAAAATGCTGCCTTCCTGCAAGCTGCATGTCGTCTGCTCTAGTGCTGCGGGTGGTGACAGAAATGTTTTCTTCCTAGGAAGCGGAGTTTGGCCTGTTCCTACAGTCTATTGGACATAGTGGAATTTAGCGTATCATACAGTTCAGTTTGTTCATGTAATTTTAATGCTAAGGAATAAAGGAAATTGTTCATCCTTCTGCATAACGTTATATGTGGTAGTACGGCATATATATATACATATATATATATATAAATCGGAAAATTTTCCATACTGCTAGTTACACTTGTGCAAATGACACGAATTCGGAAATTTCTTTCTGCACAGAAATGAACCAGCCAGTGTATGATAAATCAAATGAAACTGAGTCCTAATTAACTGAATTTTATGATAATGTGCGGTTATTTTAAATAACACGCCTATCTCTCACGTTACAGAACTTAAAACAAAAAAAGGTATTTCCTAAGTAGTCACTATAACTCTACGACACGGTTAACTGGGTGTTCATTAAGTGATAAATTGCCATATTAATCATGTTTATTTTGTTACTGTAAAGACGTTTGGAATATCTTAAGTAGTAGAAAATTGATCGACCTGGCTCATACTAGCTCAACCTAGGACAACTCACAAGCCCCTGGGAAATTGACCACCGTACACCGTGAGCCCACGGTCTTTTACGACCTCCATTTTAGGGGTGAATTTATTCCCTTTTATGAGCACTTTTTAGGGGGTGTATTCGTTCTCTTTTACGAGCACTTTTTAGGGGGTGAACTCGTTCCCTTTTATGAGCATATTTTCCAACCCCTATGTTAATTACAAACACACAGAAGAGCAGATAACACATAACACTACGTAACGCACAGCAGAACAGATAACACATAAGAGTACGTAACATAACAAGGGTGTATTCATTCTCTTTTATGAGCATATTTTTCAACCCCTATTTTAACATAGGAGATAACACATAAGATTACGAACACACAACAGAACAGATAACACATAACACTACGTAACATACAGCAGAGCAGATTGAACTCGTTCCCTTTTATGAACACTTTTTCAGGGGTGAACTCGTTCCCTTTTATGAGCACATTTTAAGGGTGAACTCGTTTCCTTTTATGAGCACTTTTTCAACCCCTATTTTAATTATGAACACATAGAAGAGCAGATAACACATAAGAGTACGTAACACACAGCAGAGCAGATAACACATAAGAGTACGTAACATAAAAAGGGTTCAACCCCTATTTAAACATAGCAGAGCTAATACAAGAGTATGGCTTATTTTCCAACCCCTATTTTAACATAGCAGAGAATACATAATATTCATTCCCCTACGAGAATACATAAGAGCATAAGACTACATAACATAGCAGGGTGAACTCGTTCTCTTTTATGAGCACTTTTTAAAGGGTGTACTAGTTCTCTTTTACGACCTCCATTTTAGGGGTGAACTCGTTCTCTTTTATGAGCATATTTTTCAACCCCTATTTTAACATAGGAGATAACACATAAGAATACATAACTCATTCCAACCCTTATTTTAACATAACGAGCAAGGATTACAATGGAACACCCACGGTCTACAGATAATCATTTTAGAGGGTGTATTCATTCATTCTCTTTGATGACCATTTTTTCCACCCCTAATGAAATTACATAGGAGAGCAGATAATACATAAGATTCGTTCCCTTTTATGAACACTTTTTAGGGGGTGAACTCGTTCCCTTTTATGATTACCTTTTCAACCCCTATTTTGAACATTTTAACATAGCAGAAATGACATAAGCATGTCCTCAAACTACTGACCATCGTGAACAAAGGTCAAACTCGAAAACGAAACAACATATCGAGGTGCTGTTTCCACATTTAGCAATTGGTCATCAAAAAAGTACTGACCATCAAGGTCAAAAATTAAAACTCGAAAACAGAGCCACATTTAGCAATAGGTCATCAGGTACTACATGTCCCAAAATTAGTGGTCATCGAGGTCAAAGGTCAAAATACTTAAAACCAAATAACTCTTAAACGGATCCACATATTGAGGTGCTGTTTCCAAATCTAGTAACTGGTCATCAACTACTACAAGTTCCAAAATAATGACCATCGAGGTCAAAGGTCAAAATACTTAAAACCTAATATCTCGAAAACGGAGCCACATACTCAGGTGTTGTTTCCACATTGAGTAATAGGTCATCAGATACCACAAGTTCCAAAATAGTGGCCATCGAGGTCAAAGGTCAACATACTTAAAACCCAATAACTCAAAACCAGAGCCACACATTGAGGTGGTGTTTCCACATTTAGTAATTGGTCATCAACTACTACAAGTTCCAAAATAATGATCATCGAGGTCAAAGGTCAACATACTTAAAACCTAATAACTCGAAAACTGAGCCACATATTGAGATGCTGTTTCCACATTTAGTAATCGCTCACCAACTACTACATGTCCCAAAATTAGTGGCCATCGAGGTCAAAGGTCAAAGTACTTAAAACCTAATTACTCGAAAATGGAGCCACATATTGAAGTGCTGTTTCCACATTTAGTAATTGGTTAGCAACTACTACAAGTTCCAAAATAATGATCATCGAGGTCAAAGGTCAACATACTTAAAAACTAATGACTCGAAAACTGAGCAAAATATTGAGGTGCTGTTTCCACATTTAGTAATCGGTCACCAAAGACCACATGTCTCAAAAGTGTCAACCATCGAGGTCAAACTCGAAAACGGAGCCAAATATTGAGGTGGTGTTTCCACATTTAGTAATAGTTCATCAATCACTGCAAGTTCCAAAATAATGATCATCGAGAGCTTGTAAACGGAGCAACGGATAAATTTTGTACAAAGCAGAAAAAGTGAAGGAGGAATAAATTTGAGTGGCCTATTGAATTTTGTACCAACGAGAAATGCCATTTTAACTAGCTGAGAATTATATGTCTTCTTGTACTAATTAAATAAAAGAAGGAATATTGTACCAATGAGAAATGTCATTTTTTCTAGACCATGTTCTAATATTTAAACAAACGAAGGGGTGAATTTGAGTGACCTATTCAATTTTGCACCAACGAGAAATAATTGCGTATTTTAAATAAACATTAATTCCTGTACGTATCAATTCTTTACCAACAGTTTTTGCACCTTGTTTTAATAAAGGAAATACAGTACGAAATAAACCTCCTAGAAAACTACCAATGCCATAACCTTCTTGATATGCTGTACCTCTATACACGTTATAATTACCTCCTGCTTGATGTATGTAATAATTAAGGTAGGGCTCATTCATCTTTCTTTCTTTCTTTCTATATACTTAAAAATATCAATAGATTGCAATAGAATATTATTATTATTGCTTATAAGTACACCATTTGCGTTTACGGGGTGGAGGACCATCCTCTTCGTCCTCTTCGTCTTCTGTTAGTTTTCTAATATAATCTATTCGTTGAGGATTACCAATGTACTTTAAGGGTATATTGGCTTTTGCTAATAATGTAGCAAAAGGTTTCCAGCCAGCAACTGAAATATTTTTCTTACGACATCTAACAAAATCGGATATCAAATCCACTATATTTGCACCTGGAATTAATTTATTATTAATATTCACATTTCCATTATCGTCCCATTGAATATTTGGATTTTGTTTCAATTTACGTAATAAAGGTCTTGCTTTACGTTTACAAATTTCAGGGAGAGTAGATATTATTGCATCATCCTCCTCCTCCTCCTCATCCTCTTCTTCTTCTTCCTCCGTAGTAGTAGTAGTAGTTGCTGTTGTTGTAACTGCTGCCGGTTTTTGAATAATATTTAAATATTTTTGTAAGACCTCTATATTTTGTCCATTTTTCTTCTGCATTTAAACTTTTATTATTTAAAATTTCTTTCATTTCATCATCAAGATTAGATATCGTTTGATAATGATGTAATTTTTCTGGTGAGATTAAAATAAGTTTTTGTGCGTTTTGCATAATTATTTAATTAAACTAGATAGTATACCTCCAATAATAGGTGCAAGCAAAGCAGTAAGAAAACCACATTTTTGTATACTTATTCGTTTTTTCTTTTGTTTTAATGACGGACCTTTTTTAACCAAATATCTCAGTTCCTTTTTATATTTTTTTTAGCTTATTTATCTCTGTTTTATTTAATGGAACATTTCCCTGTAATACGTTATAGGAACATTCACAAATAGAGCGAATTAAATCAGGATCTGCATTTTGTAAAATTGCCTTACGTGCTTTCGGTTTTGACTTTGCTAAAAGTTTTAACAAATGTGCATTTTCCTTACTAATCATTTTTTTACGGCTATTAAAGCACAAATAGTTGTTAGAATATAAACCATATTACAATTATTTTTTTACAGGTACATAAACATAATTAAAAGAATCTGTTGGAAAGATATTTGTTCGAACTCGCTGCTCATCAGGAGTATTTTGTTTTAAATCAGAGTAAATAACCATGTGCAATTCGAGTTGCATCTTGATATGCTTCTTGAATAAATTTTGTATTACCTGGATACAATTGTCGTGCGAGATAATTAATTTGAGCTTGGTCTCTAGGATTTTTAAAATAAACAATATAATGACAATTTAACGAAATATCCCGCATTCCTTTTTGTTGATGGAAAATATTCTGTGTTATAAATATTACACTTATATTTCTATGATGGCTACCCTTAGTAAAAATATCTACAATCCGATGGTCACACTCACGCATTAAATCATCAATAATGACAAGATGTGGACCCTCATGTGCTTGAAATTCATTATTTTGAGGTAAACCTTCTTTAAACGTACAGTTTGAAAGAGTATCATACAACGGTTGCCATTCACCATAACACCATACAATATTTTTAAATAACTTACTATAATGGTCAAGAAATGTTTTAACAAAATATGATTTTCCACAACCTGTAGGACCTGCTACCATACATGTAAAAGGAATTTTCCATTCCATCTCTATTACAGATATATTGCATTTATTTTAAATATTTTGCTTTCTTTTCTCCTTTACATAAAAAAACAGCGTTTGTGGAAGAACAAATTTGATTTAATATACTTTTTACTTGTGATACTGATAGACCTCGTGATGATGATGATGATGACAATTTAACTAAGCAACGAAAATTTACAGTGTTGCTAGAATTTAAAATATAAAATTCACCTTTTGAAATTATAAAATCTACAAGAAATACTTGTGACGACATGCTTCACCTATAAATTCTTGACTTCTCTTTTTTTACAATATAGTATGTTTTAAATCAATCCAAGAATTTTCACTTTTTGGCAGACCTAACCATTTCACATAGGCCTTATTATTTTTCTTTCGCAAAACTTTTTCAATTAAATATGTTTTTGGAAATTTCGTTAATTGTAATTCGTGTCCGTAAAATCTTCCTTCAATAGGTTTATTATTTGAGTCTACTAAGTGATATGTCGGAGGATTAGTGAAGAAAACTAGCAATTCGAAAAATTTCTGTACTCCAATTGCGTGTAAAACCTCTATCAAAACCAGGACGCTTAAGTTTACTAATTCTTACATATTCACCTATCTTAAATTTACTTTTTCTTTTTATCACAGAAAACTTTTTGCAATAGATGTTTGTCAATAGATGTTTTTCATTTTCTTTTTTAATAGCGTCGATAGGTTTCATTTTAATAGTGGAATGAATAGTATTATTATATTTATGTAGTAATTCCGGCAGAATGCCAATCCATTTATAATTTCCCTGCAGTGTAAATTTTCTCCACATTAAATTACGTAATGATCTATTAAATCTTTCAATAATACTTGCTTTCACATCACTGTACGTGCAATAATGTTTAATGTTATTTTGGTTCATCGCCTTCTGAAACTCTGAATTATAAAATTCTCGACCCCTGTCAGTTTGTAAAAATTTAGGGCTTTTGTTTGCTTTTCTCAGTACTGTTATAAATGCTTGTGTAATTTCTTTCCCAGTTTTATTTTTCACAGGAATAGCCCAAGCATATTTAGAGAATGTATCTATCACAGTTAATAAATATTTGAAATTTCGATTAATTTTTGCTAGACCTTTCAATTTTCCACTATTCATTTCAACTAAATCAGCTTGCCATAAATCATGAATCCCTTTCGTTATAACGGGTATTCGAGGATAGTTTCGTCTTGCACTTTTATGTAATTCTGCAACTATTTGTTCTCGAACTGATTGTGACATCATTTCTATATATTTCTCCTAAAATATTATTTACATATTTTACATTGATTATCATTATGCTGATTTCGATTGAAAAACTTACTTTCTTAAAAAAAAGAATTATTTTACATTTTACACTTATTATAATATTTCAATGGTAACTGATAATGTCCCCATGGCAATGTATGAATGTTACAATTAAGAATACATCGCTTGTCATCATGAGGATCTAAAGCAATTTTATTAACAGATACTGTAAAGATTTCATGTTCTTTAGATTGCAACTGTGTTTGTGTCTTTCTAATAGTTCGATTATTGTTTAAACAATCCTTAAAATCTTCGATCGAGATCATACTAGTTACATTTAGTCTTATACCCCTAATTATTTTTATTTTTTTATTAGATTTAGTGCGAATTGCATAAGTTTTGGCTCGTAAGCCTACATATTCAATAATGGGAACTCCACCTAATTCGTCTTTCATTTTACCCAAAACGTGTTTATTTTTTGTGCTATATAAAGAATTATTTTCAGGAAAATTTGAGGTGTCAAAATACTCAATCATATCTTTTATATCGTTATAAATATTGTTAGTTTTAATATAGTAAATGAAAGAGTCAGTATCCATATACGCAATTCTAATTTTATCCCCATATCGAGGTTTCATTATATTATAATGGAAGTTATATATTGCTAATTTTGATAATTCTAAAACTGTCGCTCCTACGTAAATTGGTTTATTTAGAGTTACCGATTTTTTTACCATATGAAATAGTGCCAAATTATCAGCCAATTTTACCCAATTTTGAAACTGATTTTGCGCTACTAATTTTTTACACTTTTTTCATTGTTAATTAATTTTATATCAATGCGTTTTCGTACATTCTCCATTGTCTTTCCGTATACAGAATTATTTAATAACTTATAGAAATCTTTTTCAAATTCAACTGTAGCATTTGCACGGCGTTGAGTATTTTCTTGTATATAAGATGCAAGCCATTTAGATTGACGAAACCATAATATTTTATGTACTTTTACCAATATTAAACCTTGTTTTAGATAAAATTGTAATACTCTATAATGCAAGATATAATTCGATTTCGATTTAAGTGTCAATAGTAATTTTGAGTATTTACCATTCGGTGGAACTTCATTAGTGGGAGCACACGGAAAATCAGAATGGTATTCGTGTAAATAATTTGGATACTCTAAGTCCACTTCTAGAAAAAAAACCCATTCACTATCCGTGGGCCAATTGATAATTTTATTTTTATCTTGCCAATTGTCAATTTTATCCTCCTACCGAAAACCACCATATGGTAAATAGTCAATCATTGATAGTCCGTACAGATTGTTCATGTCAATATAGAATAAATAAGATTTTTTTTCCGCATCAAAATCATGTACATAAGGATTATTAGTTTTGGCATATCTTAACACAGCTTGAGTAATACCTCCGCGAATCGATTTTTCTACAAACATATACATATTGATACCTGATAAAAGTTGAATTTCAATTTTGTTCTATATAACATGGCTTGCCATGCCAACCCAGGTGCAGTAAAACAATTAATCGGATCAATGCAAAAAGCATTTAAACATGTCTTTCTAAAATTCTCTAACACATCTGCTGTGAGAAGTACATCACATTTTAAATATAGATCGTGGTAGTCCCCTAAATTTTCAAATTTAAACACACGCCAAATCAGTTTTGCATATTGATAATCAGTCTCGGAAATTTGTGTTCCATTCAATTTGCTATTAAATGCCTCTCTTTCAGGAAATTCAATTTCATTAAATGTATCTAAATTCGTTATGTATTCATAAAAATAAATTCCCTTACGAAGAATTAAAGGAAACTTATCATCAGAAAAATATTGCTTTGTATAGACAAAATGCTCAGGTTTTAATTTCGACACCAAATTTTCGAGACTATACGGCAGGAATTTAAATAAGTCTACAAAACGTAACTCGATAGGTCTACCATTAAAATTAAAATATTTAGAGAATGTTATGTATTTCTCAGTGTTTTTAGCAATTACCGAAATATTTCCAGGGGTGCAACCTAATTCTTTCACAAATAAATGTGCATCATACCCAGACAAATTATGGAAGAAGACAGGGATAAAATTACTTTGACGTTTAATTTGTAAATTGCAACTGTTGCACACCGTGGCAATATACTGACCAGTTAAATGGTTATGATGTTTAACTTTTCTATTGTTACTCGTATATTTACTATCACAAACTGAGCATTCAGTGGATAGATTAAACTCCTGTAACTGAGAACTATTTAATGGTATTAATGGTTTTTGTTGATCTAATATGTTTATGATTTTTCTTAATTCATTCTCCATAGCAGACATAAACTTCATCGATACATTTTCTCCCCGATAAATAACTAAATCTGATTTCATATAGTTGTTACTCCAACATACAATATAACCAAAACTGCATGGTATATGTTGCTGAATTTGTATTGTATGAGATCCACTTTGTTTATTTATAGGTTTTAATAAACTTTCAAAATCTGCAACTATTATCACATCATTCTGTAATAACAATTTCAAATTTCGAAATTTTAAAACTTCTCCTTGTTTCGGCATGTTAATTTTGGTTGGAGTGTGTTCTTTACATAGTTTGTCATGTTCATCTAATTTTGATTTGTTATAAAAAGATACTAAACATCGTCTACAAATAAATGTTTGATGAGTACCTAACTGATGTCTGACTAAACCATTTAAATTTGTAATTAAACAATAATGAGAGTTTAAATATAATAAATCAATATGTTTACCTACAGCTGTGTTTTCGCTTATACGTAACGGAAAAATAGTTTCATTATCATAATTAATGCCATATATATTAATAGAAATTTGTTCCTTAGTAAATACAGAATTATACATATGTTCAAATTTGCTTATGTGTGCTATTTCGACTGGAAATTTTATATTCGTTTTTTCAAATAATGGTAATAAAGTATTAATATATTGTATGTAATTATTCACACGATATGGATTATCTTTTGTGGGATGCAACGCAGCTAGAATACTATACATAAAACTTCTATTATCGTTATTTTGAATATTTAAAACACATTTTGTGGACGAAATCCATTGAGGCAATTTTACATAAGTTTTCTCTTTATGACTTTTTAATAACGCATTGAGATTTTTAATAAGACAATAATGACTGTTGCAATTTTCTTCACAATACAGTAAATCTATACGTTTATCTACACATGTGCTTTCCTTTATACGTAACGGGAAAATAGTTTCATTATCATAATCAATGCCATATATATTAACGGAAATTTGTTCCTTAGTAAATACAGAATTATACATATGTTCAAATTTGCTTGTGTTCTATTTCGACTGGAAATTTTATATTAGTTTTTTCAAATAATGGTAATAAAGTATTAATATATTGTATGTAATTATTTACACGATTTGGTTGTTCTTTTACTGGATGCAACGCAGCTAGAATGCAGTACATAAAACATCTATTATCATTATTTTGAATATTTATAACACATTTTTGGATAAAATCCATTGAGGTAATTTTATAAAAGAAGAAGCTGACAGAGGATTATATTTACTGATTTTAATTTTAAGTGATGGTTTGGTTCAGAACATAAAGGCCACCCTGATTTCTTAATTGCTCTATTTTCTTGTTCAACTAAAATTGTATTAAATAGTTTTTCTATTATAGAATTCACATCTGTACTCGGTAAAATAATTTCGTTACCACTATTTACAAAGAATCTACATGTTTCTAAATCTACTGGTTTTACAAAAGTTGTAGCCAAAGAAAAATTTACTTTAAAAGATGTGTTAGTTTGTTCCTGTTTTAATATATCTAAACAGTCTTTTCTTTTATTATTTAAAAAACATCCACTATCCTCATTTAAATCAGTATCACATTTTAAAATGATTTTTTTAAAATTATTATTAAATAGAGTATCAGTTGGTGAATTGATAGTATTTGATTTAACCTTTTTTGTTACCATTTTTTTTAAACTAACTCAAAGTTACTATAATAATTCTGAAGTGAGTTTTTATAATATAATATTATTATTATAAAATGTCTTACTTACAAAAGAAAACAAAACCACACTAATAATAAACCACACACACAAAAAATATCTGAACTTTACGCTTTAAACACCAAACAGGAAGTGATTACAAAAAAACATGTCGGTCAGTCTTTTATACCTGTGTGATCGCATTACGTCATATTGCGCAATAGGTATGAGTCATGCTTTTTTTATACCTTTGTGATTGATTACATTACGTTCAGGGATTCCTATCGTTGAATGACAAGTTATTGTCTGTTAAAGAGAAAACTAGCTGAATGTTTTTAAAATCCGAATGAATGACGTAATGAGAATTATCTACATATGGCGGAAGTTATTATGTAACTGATAACAAAACACGGAAGTTTGCATTCCTCTACAATCTTTAAATAATCTCTGCTATGTTCAAATATAGGTTAGAACAAGTTCACTCCTTAAAAGAATCTTTGCTATAGGGTTCGAATGTATTATCTGTTATGTTCAAATAAGGGTTGAAAAATGAGAACGAGTACACCCCCCGTAGTCTTATGTCTGCTATGTGTTGTTGGAAAATAAGCCATGTTCTTTTATTAGCTGTGCTATGTATTATCTGTTCTGCTGTATGTTCATAGTCTCAGTGTATTCTATGCTATGTTAAAATAGGGGTTGGAGAACGAGATCACCCCTTAAAAAGTGCTCGTAAAAGAAAGAGAACGAGTTCACCCTTTAAAATGGACTATGTTTAATCTTCGATGGAACGAATACAACCTCATTATTGTCTTAGTTTTATGTAATTTCTACTATGTTCAAATAGGGGTTGGAAAAGGGAACGAGTACACCACTAAAATGGAGGATGTTGTGTGTTACATAGTCTCAGTGTAATTTCTGCTATGTTAAAATAGGGGTTGGAAAATAAGCCAGGCTCTTTTATTAGCTGTGCTATGTAATTTCTGCTATGTTAAAATAGGGGTTGGAAAATATGCTCATAAAAGGGAACGAGTTCACCCTTGTTATGTTACGTATTCTTATGTGTTATTTGTTCTGCTGTGTGTTACGTAGCCTTATGTATCTGCTGTGTGTTCATAATCTCAGTGTAATTTTTGCTATGTTAAAATACGGGTTGGAAAATATGCTCATAAAAGAGAACGAGTACACCCTTGTTATGTTACGTACTCTAATGTGTTATCTGTTCTGCTGTGTGTTACGTAGTGTTATGTGTTATCTGCTCTTCTATGTGTTCGTAATCTCAGTGTAATTTCTGCTATGTTAAAATAAGGGTTGGAAAATATGCTCATAAAAGGGAACGAGTACACCCCCTAAAAATGTGCTCGTAAAAGAGAACGAATACACCCCCTAAAAAGTGCTCATAAAAGGGAATAAATTCACCCCTAAAATGGAGGTCGTAAAAGACCGTGGGCTCACGGTGTACGGTGGTCATTTTCCCAGGGGCTTGTGAGTTGTCCTAGGTTGAGCCAGATCGATCCATTTTCTACTACTATCTTAAAAATCAGTGATCATTTTTTATGTAAAGAGTGGGTGTCATGAATAGTCCAAAACTATTTCCATCCAAGTACTGCATAAAAACATTCAATTACACAAGGAATGACACTCAAGCAATTTATCAACAACTAATGAAAATGTAAAAACAAACAGAAAAAGAGAATGTCTGATTAGTGCCAAAGGATTTCTTTAGCTAACCTGGGATTGGAACCTAGAACATAAAAAAATAGTAGGTCAATGTACGAGAGGAATAACATTGACCTGCTGAGTTTGATCGTAAGAAATTTGCAAACTGTTAAATGTGATTACGTTTACCAGAACTTTAATAGAATTCAAAATGATCTAAGAGCAGCTCTGTAGCAGAGAAAATGTTTAATGAAATAAGGAATGACATTTTCAGTTCTCCCTTTGCTGAAATATTACTTCACAAAACAACAGGCATGGCAATTTTGAACACTGTCACACACGGAAACATGATTTCCATGATTCACACATGTTAATAGAAATCAAGCAGCCGTAATATTGGCCGAGCACGTGTAAAAATGAAATTAAGTCTTTAATGTCCCACGATTAAATCATTTCTGCTAAAGAGGATGGATGATTATGAAAGACTTTGTGGAAAAATAATATAAGAGGAAACGGGAGAGTCTCGATAAAACTCATGAACATAATGTTCCCATGTTAAATGCATGCTAATATTACCTTGTACTTGATAATGTCAGAGTATATTACTATTCATGACCTGTTTTCCGATCGGCAACACCTCCACATGCCACTGATTTAAAGTCATATTCTATTCTCATACAAAATACGGAATTGTCTTCACGGGATCTTAGTCATAGGTCTAGAATACATTCGAAAACAAAAACATGTCATAAGAATCTTTACAAATTCACCGAAACAACCACGTAAAAGAAACTAATTGAATCATTTAATACGATAACATTTCCTAAACTGCTTAAAATTACATGGAATCACTTGAATAATATTACAAGGAAACCGATAATCACAACTATCAAAACATCTTTATACAGAAAAACAATATGGGTGTAAAATTGTATAATAAACTGCTTGGCTATTTAAATGATTTGTTTCTTGCCAATTTAGTGTGCAAATTAATATTAGATAATACATTCTACTCAGTACACGAAATGTAAACAGGCTTTTGTGTAATTCCGAAAGACGATGAGTTACTTTTTGTATACAAATATACATATACAAGGTGTGTCTAACCTCTTGCCTCAAATTTGTACAAATGATAGAAGGTTCCAATAGAAGTATTGTGAGACAGAAAACCTACGGTCGGAAGAAAATATTTAACTTTACCACATTAGAGTTAACCAATATAGTTATAAAGGAATTTTTTTCTCATTCACTACTCGAAAGTTTCACTACGTACATATTTACTAGATTGATTCCGAAAATAAGAACGATGAAATCTCATTCATTTCTTCTCACGCCCAACGCTAAATTTCGTGTCCACTTTTATAAAAAAGCAATTGAATTCACTTACCTTAGATGATATATAGTGATGCAGAAGTTTCCTCAGTTCTGCATTCTGTCTCCGTAACTTTGCTGTTTCAATATTTAGCTCATGCCTCTCTAAAATACAAAGAAAAGTATTAAATATTTTTTAGCCAGAAGAGCAACTACAATTAGTTTCTTGGACACAAGCAGTTGATATATAAGGTCACAATCTCTGATTTAGTTTGTCATTCGCAGATACTCTACTTACGAGTGGATATTATAAGATGTAATACACACAATATTGTATGATACAATATATGCAATTTAATTCAATTAATGTTACAAATTACGTAATAAATTAAGTTTAAAAATAACAGATAGATACCTAAATTTGCAATTATGGGATAATAATGATTCAAAAAGTAAGGCAGCGCGTCCTCATTGATACACTTTTATTTCACAGGCACGTATACTTGAATCAACGTTGTAGCCAGTAAGTTATTTTTTAGGGTGGGTCCATGACCTTTTCTGGGGTAGAGCTGCTTTTTATTTGCAGTGAAACATAGATCTTGAAAGTTCGTGAAGTTATAATCACGGGTTCTAGGAAATTTACCAATAAGCTATTCAGAAGGAAACGAAAATTATTTATGAAAGTCCACTGTTATGTAATAGTTTAGTAATAAATTTGCAACTCTGTGAATTCACCATCAGAAAATGACAATACAAAGTGGATGATTAATCTCAATTGTTGTACTTATTTTAACGTGTTAACACATATAATTTAAAACATATAAAACGATAATTATCTGTTGTGCTATAGAGCTGCGAAACAGGGTCGCTTACTTTCAAGGAAAAATGCAGACTGAAAGCATTTGAGAATAAAATCTTGAGGCAAATATTCAACCAAATGTGCCTGGAATGAGGAATGGTGGGGAATTCATAGCAAGAAACTACATAATTTATACTATTTATCTAACATTGTTAAGATCAATAAGTTCAGGAAGCTCAAGGTGGGCAGGTCATGTACCCAAAATGGAAGAAAGTAGGATGGAAACTGGAAACCCAATCAGAAACAGAACCATTATGAAGATCTAGGTACAGATGGGAAAACAATATTGAGAAGATCTCGAAGAAATAGGAACATAATGTAGAAACAGGAGCTAGTTGGTTAAGGACAAAAGCCAATGAACAGCTTTTGTGAATGCGGCATTCAATCTCCGGAATCTATACACCATTTGCTTTAAGTACTAAATAAATGAAATGAAATCTTTTAGTTTTACGTCCCACGCTTATGTCGGTTAGGCTAAAGGAGACGGTGATGATGAGTAATGAATGAAATGGTGGAATGAAGAAGGTGGGAGGAAAGGAGAGAACCCCGAGAAAACCCACGAGCACGGTGTTTGTCCACCACAAAGTCCACACGGCGCAAGCTGGGAAGTACTAAACAAGTTTAATATACATACAACAGACGAAACTCCATTAAGGGATGTTGAAAATTGTTTCGGGGAAAGGGCTTCATTTGTGTTTACTGGTATTCTAGTAAAAATGTTCTTTTTGTTACATTTTTATCTAAAAATTACTTAAAATCTAGATAGTTAAGATAAATTATCTTCTAAGTTAAGATGATATTTAATCACTGACTTTGCCGTATAGTACAATTATTTATATTGTCAGTTGCTTTGAATTGGTTTAAACTAATTAAGATTATTTTGTTCGGTCGGACTGCAAGAAGAATTAAGCATTTCTTATTACGATGACTTGGTTTGCCTAAAGATTCTATTTATCATAAGAGATTTCCACAAGTAACATAAGATTGCAAAACTTTTCTATGATTCCCAAGGTTGATATAGTCGGGTCAAGACTTCACTTAGGAACTAGTATGTGCCCTATCCAAATATCTATGTTTTAGAAACCTGCGGTACTTCCGCAAAAATTTTTATAGAGGAAGTCGATGAGTATTTCAAATTATATGCCCGTAGCCAAACTCCCTGTATAAAAATTGTTGCGTGAGCATTTTATGATTCTGAAACACGGATTTTTGGATAGGGCACATATTAGTTCCTAAGTGAAGTCTTGAACCAACTACGGTAGGCTCCATAGTGTTAGAGGTATGGACCTTTAAAGTTCATTTTTTTTAAATGTTTTTGGCAGCCTATAACTCCGGAAGGACGCATTTGTGCACCTAGGTTTACTTTTTGCCTTTTCTTGGTGTCAGGAATCACCTCCCAAACGTTGTCGGTGTTATTTTGAAACACCTGTAACGTTCCTCTTTGAGCGTTACATTTTCTCAAAGAGATTATTTGTGGAAATATTTAATCAGCTCTTAGTTAATGTTATTTCTTTCTATATTTTCTCAATTCTCGATTCTCATGAAGGATTCAAGATGGTCGGCTATTGGACCAGTGTGTGTAGCTATAGTGTGCTACTTTTCTTTGTATGTCTATGTTTTGCGTTGAGCGGCTTTTGGGAATAGCTCTGACTGTTTAAATTAATGTGAATTTTCGTGTTTCGTTTAAACAGAGGGATTAATTATAAACATACATATATAAACGTTTATTTATATAATTTTTATTCCCACTTAGTTATATCTATTCTATTGTTAAAGTTGTCGTTTCCATACTATGCTCTGATGCGCAGTATGGAACGACCAATCAGGAGCGAGCGGGCTGCGGAGCGCCCCCCCCCCATCTTGTCTTAGCTTCTTTGTAACGAAACATGGCGGAAGTTTAGTGAGAAGCATAATTTGTCCATGTCTTTGGACATAAATTTACAGCGAATTGTGCAGTCAGCGTTCGTCCTTTTTATTATTAATGCCCTCTTAAGCATTGCTGCGGTCGAGCAGTGTGTGTTGGAGAAGTGAACATGTAGTGGATTATAAGGAATTCATTTAAACCTGCTCAGCGTGTGTGTGTCTGACGTATTACTGGGATTGGTGTAATACTTGCTAATCACTGCTGTGATGAGAGTTGAAGTTCAGTGATCTTTCCAAGTTCGTCTCTAGGACTACATTTAGTCGTGCGTAGCCTCGTCCTTTGACGTAGTGATTCTGTGTCATCAGATTCCTTAATAAGGGACTCCGTCCTATGTCACTGGTTATTGGTCATACCCGTTTCTGAGGAATTAAACGTTCCTGGACTGCTAATGGACAAACGGTCCTCCTCCATTTTTGTTGAAGTTTCTTAAGTGATTTGTTGCCTATTCACTCACCAACAGTGTTGCGGCAGCTTTGCAGCGAACTTCTGTCCATCTGGTGAAAGTAGCGGTGAAATGTGCTTACTTGGCATTAACTAAGGAGGTGTCATCCTTTGGTCAACCTGCGCCGAAGTCATGGTTATGACTGCTATATGGTGGGATGTTGGAGAAGTCGTCGGGACCGATTGCCGCCCTAGGACATTGTTCCACAATGTTTCTGCAGTATTCCTACTCGTAGAGTGGGAATAAGGTCGGGTGAGCTTTGGTCACTGTTTCCAGGTAACTATGTTTACTATTCTTTATTCCGTCCTGTGAAGAAACCGATGTCGTCCAGGAAGTTGTGAAAGAAATTTGTCCGCCGTTCATACATTCGTTCAAGTCGCTTTTGATCACAATATCTAATGTCATATTATTATCTTCGTGTGTTCATTTTATTGCTACAGATCGTTTATAAGCAAACAATAATATACATTTATAAAATTCTTGGTTCTTCAGTGTATTTACATATTATCTGCGTCAATTCACAATGTCTATAATATTGTCTAAAGTGAGTCTTGTCAGTAACATGTCCGTGTAAACGAAAGTGAGTCTCTATCCAGTAAGTCGAATCATACGCCGGCGGGGTAGTCTGATATCAACACCGTTTCTTTCTTGCTTTGAATAAAATCATTTCCCAGAGTTGTCTAGGCATATAATGTATCATTCACTACCATCTAGCTCATGTTCGTCCAGTAGCGGGCATTCCGTATTGTCTATTTTCTTAAGTACTTCGTTTGACAAAGTAAAGATAGATTAGTGATGGCTAGCTCATGTCTGCCCAGTAGCGGACATTCCGTATTGTCTATTAATATATATATATACATATATATAGTTCACAATTCAAGTATTAAGTCGCCGCACTACAAATTTTGTGTAAATCCTCGAGTTGTCTTCATGTTATGTTTTAGCTATAATGCTGCTCACTAGTTCAGTGAGGCTCGCCAAGACGGTGGGTATACGATACCGCTCGTACTTCGATGCGATAGTGTCAGGAGTTGAGTCTAATTTCATTGGCTGGTCTTGTACTTCCCATAATGTTCCTACAGTGTGTATTGTTATTACCGCCGCTGTTGAATGTAAATTATGTTGAGGGAAATGCCCTCCAAACAGCTGGGTGCGGACGAAGTGGAGATGTTATGTACTAAAAGGGGGAAGGTCAATCGACACAGCCGTAGGTCTACTCTCTCTCTGCAATGAGATGTTTACGAGCAGTAATGTAATTGGTAATTTCCTCTCTGTGAAGTAGCCTACCGAGGATCTTGTGCTAATGTTTAGTTGAAATAAAAGTAAACAACTCTCTCACTGTTATTAAGGGTACTGTTTAAACCTTGTTGTAACCCATCTTTGAGTTGTGTTGGCGTTAGAAGTTTGTGGAATTCTTTAATACTGAATACAGATGATTTTTTTTAATTTTTTTTTTTTTGGATAATTGAGTCTAGCTATCCATGATCATGAATGTTTATGAGAGTCTCAATATTATACATTATTATCAGAAAGTTAAATAAACAGAGTTGCAAGGTATGTGGTGTTGTTTTGAAATGATTTTTTTTCTTTTTTCTTCTTCTTCCTCATTGTCTACGATGCCATTAGTGTGCAAGAGTCTGGAGTTGAATAGCGTTGTGCATACTGGTCTATAAACTATAGCGTAAGAAAGGAAATTTTATCGGCGACCCAATTTTTTTTTTCCTTCTTTCCTTTCCCCTGACGTCAGTTATGAATACAAGTTAAGGTAAATTGTTACTTTTCAAGTTGGCTTCCCTTAGCCTAGGAGTGTTTCGCCTCAAGTTGGCACCCAGTTCAGAATCTTGAGTAACGTAAAACCTGACGTTTCAAGCTGGCGATACCAGTTAGAATTTAATTACGAAAAATATTACGTTTCAAGTTGGCTACCCAGCCATAGAATCGAACTAGTGTAAATTGTTTCGCCTCACACCCTATATAGATTTTTAAGATCTCAGTATAAATAAATTGACCAACCTACTCTGCCACATGCAACTACTTTGGAACACTGAATCGATTCCAAAAATCCGCTTCTCGCTATCTGTTACCGTTTTTACTCAAATACCTTTTGACAAAAAGAAAGGCTGATATACAGTATTTCTATAAGATTTTCCGTAGCGTTATGTGTAGCGTAGTTTGGAAGTCTGAAAAGGTCATGAAATACAAATAATCAATTAACTAACCTTGCAGTATAACGTAGTACTTGTCCAAACCATGGAGAAGACCATCCCACAACTTTTCTTGGTTTCGTGAGAAGATCTTAAGGAATCTACCCCAATAATCATTCATGTCAATTCGAGTTATCTCCCTTGAAATACTACTACGTGTAGACACCCTGGACGATTTTGTCCTGCTACTTACATCATCTCCCCTTCTTCCATATCTAAAGAACATAACCATACAGAAGGGGAAAAATTAAAATCTGAAACCGTTGTAATATAGGGTGGACATAAAGTCTCTCCCTGATAACAACCATTAATATAACAAGAAAACAAAGAATGATAAAAGTGTGCGGTTTGAAAACATCACTTGTATGATACTTCAAAACTTTGCCACAGCCTGTGGTGCCATCTACTGCAGCTGACCGCAGCGCGACAGTCATTTGTTCAAAAATGGCGTCAGCACAGCAGAAAGCGAAGTGTGTGTTGTGGCCATGAAACAAAATCTCCCGTCACAGTTCAACAAACATTCAGGAGAGAAGAAATGAAAATGAAATCTTTAAGTTTTACGTCCCACAGATATCCGGCTAGGCTAAAGGAGATAGTGATGATGAGAAATGAATGAAATGGTAGAATGAACGAAGTGGGAGGAAACGGAAGAACTCCGAGAAAACCCATGCACATGGTGTATGTCCACCACAAAGTTCACATGGCGCGAGCTGGAATCGAACCAAGGACCCCATGTACCAGAGATGAACACTCTACCACTGAGCCAGCGTGGCCCAAACATTCAGGAGAGAGTTTGGACAGCAGATGTTAAGAGGGCTCCTCCATACTGCAATATAGATGTTCGTTCATTTCTCGATTAAACTTTTCGTGACCGATGGATGGGAAGAGATGGCCCAATACCATGGCCCCCAAAATCCCCAAAGATAACCCCCATTGACTTCTTCCTGTGGCCCAATACCACGATTCCCAGACATAACCTTCTTTGACTTCTTGCTGTGGGGTTATGTTAAAGACAGGGTTTACGCAACACCTGTCCACGATACTCGAACACTCAAAACCAGGATAAGGATCGCAATAGACACAGCGACTTCTGAAATGTTGAGTAATACATGGATGGAAATAGAAAAAAATGAAATCTTTGAGTTTTACGTCCCACGGTTATGCCGGTTAGGCTAAAGGAGACGGTGATTATGAGAAATGATTGAAATGGTGGAATGAAGAAAGTGGGAGAAAACGGGAGAACCCCGAGGAAACCCACGCATACGGTGTTTGTCCACCACAAAGTTCACTTGGCGGGGTCTGGGATCGAACCCGGGACCAAGCACCAGAGGTGAACGCTCTCAGTGAGCCACCACGGCCCCCTGGATGGAAATAGAATATCGCTTGGATGTCTTGAGGGCAACTAGTGGAGCACATGTGGAAATTCTCTAAATCAAGCAAAAAATAAATAAATAAATAAAATAAAATAAAATAAATAAAAAAAAACTTCTTGAGGGCTATTATTTGTCGCAAACCGCATGCTTCTATCACTCTTAGTTTTCTTGTTATTGCAGACACTTTTAGATACTAGGCATGCATATCATTGAGTTAAAAAAAAAACTTTTATACGTTTATTGTTACTTACAGCAGGGTAAAATTTGCCTAGGCCTTTCACGTAAAGCTTTATGAATAAAGATATCTCTGATTAATCATGTCCTTGATTGGTTGATTGGTTGAAATTTGGAGTCCTATATGAGACGTGGACCTATAGTTTAAAGTGAATCCCGAGTCACTTTGATACGTTTAAGTTTTAAGATTCTCCTACAGGAAATCGAACTCGGGACCTTATACACTAAAGACATGCGTGCCATCATCATAGCAGCGGGGAAGGAAATCATGTCTTTGAGATATCAGCTCTAAAACTTAATTTTCTCAACACAGTCATGTTTAATTTCCGAGTTATATATTTCCGTCAATTTTCAACACAATTTTTAACTACTACTACAGTCCACTGCAATATTTGTATCTCACTATCAAAAGCGTCTGGGATTTTTTTTTCGGGGGGGGGGGGTATGTTTTAGACACTGAAAAATGCCACTTTCGAGGGCACTTCTGGACTGAAAACGTTTGCCTGGCAATGAGTCCTTCAGCTTTGAAAATGGACAGAAGTCATTGGGATAGTTCTTCGAGAGCAGAATGGATAAGGGACCATTACAAAGTTCTTACCCTGTAAATAGCATTCTAATTACCCGAGAGACCATATTTTCTTCACCCAGCTGTCGAGAGACCTAATCGTAAATCGACCTTTACAACTTCATGTAGTCTGCCAAAATTCTTTCCACGATGCAATAAGAGAATCCCGTCAGGTTACAGATATCCTCAACGGTTTACCTTCTGTCCTCCAAGACCAGGACCTCAATAGGAGCAATGTTTTCTGAGATAGTTGCACGAAAAAAATTAAACTTACAGACCTTGGCAAATTTTCAGTTGACCCCCGTCCCTCCATAAATTCTCGCACTGACTTCCGCACAGTACAGTAAGCAAATCAGTACTCCCGAAACCTCCTTAAACTAGAGATGAATATCAATGCCTTTTTCACTATATATATATATATATATATATATATATATATATATATATATATTACAGTTACCTGACTTTGGCGCCAGCTATCTGTATTTAGCTACAACTTTGGTAGAGAATAGAAAGCTAGGGGAAAGGTTTCCTGAACTAAAATATTTACCGTTGCAGGATCACTTGTGCGAACTCCTAGCAGGTAGCTAGTAAGTTCGCTCAGTTGAAGTTTGCAACTTAAAAATACAATGACAATCTTTTACATGTATGTTTATCAAATTAACACAATTCTTGACACTCAAATTACTTAGTTTTGCGTTGCATTTGCTAACTAAAAGATAAAATGCTATTACAACAATTCATACTGATCTTCTTTGTGGCTAATTACTAAATGTACTCTCCTTTGATGTGAAACTCTCGGGTTCAATTTCTCAGGCGAGTGGCTTCAAAGTTAAACTAAGACATATAACACCATAAACAAAAGAGAAAAATATTCTTACCCGTACTTTTGTTGGTGAAACTTGCTGGCGAAAGTCTTCAGACCCTTAAGCACAAAAACTGAATCGATATACAAAGGATGATCGTGACAAAGTTGACGTGGCTGGAAAGAAGGCACTAAAAAAACAGAAAATAAAATGAACTAGTTCTAAATATGCTTTTCTAATAATGCAATTTAAGACTGTACAGGGTGAGTCAAAAGTCCCCTACCACAATTTATAAAATGAATGCATTGTTGACATTGAGAGTTAGTGGTCTACCACTGCCACACTTTGCACGTCGACGGTACGTGCTGTGGCCAATCGGCCTCTTTAATGTACCGGTACCACTAACATGAGCACCCGGCCCGTAGTTCCTCTATCTGGACTTTGTATCTTCGTGCACGATGTGCACTGTCAAGATTTGTCCCCATACCTTGACGTCTAAGCGTACAACCCCTATTCTCTAAGGGAGTGGGATACGTCCACTGCACACCAGAGCAGAAGCCCCACCTACCAGTTACCTACTTGTGCAGGTGGACTGTTAGCGAGCCAGTCCTCCCATACTCTGCAGGTGTGGCCCGAGCGTTTCAAGGCAAGCTGACCTCCTCCACACGCTCACCGTTACCCAGATTCCTGAGATTGGCTCCCGTGAGGTATCAAATCCCACGGTATGACAAATCCCGACAGAGACCAACCAAATTCGGGAGCCCCAGGCTTGCCTGAGGGAGCTTGTTCGATCCTGGCCCTGCTTACCTCTAACGTTCAACTGGCTACTGCCTTCGCGTGTAGAGGTACCATGCACACGTCGAGATACTCCCGTATCTCATTCCAGATCCTATGGTACGTGTTACCATTTGAGTTTGGTGTCAGAAGCTGACACTAGCCTCCCGGTACGATTATCCAAGCAATACGGGACTTCCTCTAATTACGGTAGAGGTACACCATACATTACCAGAGCCAATGACTGATGCAAATCGTCTGTTAAACAGACGTTGTCATTTGAGAGCCGTGTCTTCCTTAGCAGGCCCGTCCAAGCAATACGGGAACTTCCTCTATTTACGGTAGGTAGAGGTACACTGTACATTACCAGACCAAATGGTTGATGTAGACTGTCTCCCTTTAAAGACAATGGCCATTTGGGAGCGGCAGCTCCTTTGGTAGGGTCGTAAATACTGCACCCAGTTGGTGACAAGGTATATGAGTGTGCGTTAGGATACTAGGTACCCATCCCGGACCCAAGAGCACGCACGACACGCTCTTTGAGGGCAGTACCTACATCATCCTCCCGGTAGGGCATTGGATTCGCCCCCTGGTCACACCAACTACCTACTCTTTCATACGTGCTGGGGTATCACGTAGCCTTATCTCCCGGACCCAAGGGCACGGCTTAGTTGCCCATTTCGGAGGATAGCCGAAGCCTCACCCCCGCCGGTAGGGGCGGCAGTTAAAAACTACCGACCTCGCTGAGGACGTGACGAGGTCACACGTACTCTCCCGGATCCAATGGCACAAGCTAGTTGCCCATTTCGGAGGATAGCCAAAGCCTCACCTACGCCGGTAGGTTGTTATCCTGATACACACTGACAACTAATTAAAGTTGCTAGCTCTTACCACAGGATAAACAAGAATCATCCGTGTTCCCACGCAGCTCCTGTCACCTATCTCCCCCTGAGGGTTAACCAGTCCACCACAAGGCATGTGAACTGGCATAACACAGGGGGTTCCTCCCCTTTTCTCAGCATGGGCTAGAGACCGGCCATGGTGAGGTTGATGTGGAGACAGCCGGAATTGGTAATTGTAGGAACACGATAGGCTAAGGAGGAACCTTTATGGTGCACGTCTGAACAACTGCCACCTTGCTATCCGCCATTTTGAGACTCGCTCAAAAAGTTTAAATGGGAAGGGGATCATGTGAAACATGAAACAGGGCAAGAATTTTAAGAGAAAGCATATTTCACATAACTGTAATTATGAAGTTAAAATCAGAGATGAATAATGATGAAACTCAAATAACCTGTTACAAAATCTGTTCAAGGTGCTGCGCTATGCATGTCAGCAGACGTGTCTCCAAAGCTGTATGAACAAGGAGAAATGTCTCAGGTGTCACTTTACACACGTATCCGGTATCCGTTGCTCCAAATATTCCAGATCCCTAATCTTTTTCGACATATACCATTACCTTTAGGTGATCCCACAGCAAGTCCAATAGTGATGGTAAAAGTTTGGCTAATGGTAAAAGTCCATTTCGCGGAAAGACAACTAAAAACCATTGGTATAGAAAGTATAGGTGTAATAAGCTCAGTAAAATTTAAATATAAGACTTTTATCTTCAGGTTTCTAAAGGGATAAAATGGAACGAAAACTTTTTATCGCAAACCTTTAGAAGTTCTTTAAATAAAAGAACGAAACGCATTTATTATTATTATTATTATTATTATTGCTATTATTATTCAAATAAAAAAAATCAAAAAGCACGTTCTTGCTACTGCCTACATTCTACCCATCTAAGTAAAAATGTGTGAGAAAACTTATAAAGTATAAATGTAACCAAGAAAGTTCTATCGCTTTTTGTGGAGGTCTGTGTTCAATTGGCCCTCCCACCGTGAATTGAATGTGAATGGAGATAAGGCGAAGGTAAGTTGTTGATGTGGTTATATCCAATATACTACCTGGTTGTGGCAGTTCAGTTACACCCTGAACTTGCCTAAGGACAGAGTGAGCATGGGACCTCCAAAGAGCGTCGTAAGGGCGTGTATGCTGTACGAGTTCAAGCTGGGGTCAAACATAGCTGCAGCGGGGCGGAAGATATGCCAGGCCTTTGGTGAGAGTGTCTTGAATATGCGGACAGTGCAGCGGTGGTTTAACAAGTTTAAGGATGGTGACGAAACACTCGAAGACGCACCACGTGCCGGAAGACCAACACATGTACAAAATGAAGATCTTCAGACAGCAATTGAGGCGAAAAGTGGTCAGACATGTGAGGAACTGGGACTACAATGCAGTATGAGTGGAGAAACCATTCGGTAGTAACTTCATCAACTTGGGAAGAACTACAAGTCGGGTCGATGGATCCCACATGATGTGACTTCGGGCCAGAAGGCAACGCGAGCAGACACCTGTTTCTTTGCTGTCTCGTCTAAGGAAGGAGTCATTTCTGGACAGGGTGTATAATGTGATGAGAAGTGGTTATTGTACGAAGCTCCACGGCTCGTCATCATTGGTTAGAATCCCATGAACCGGTTCCAAAACAGCCGAAACCAGCACTGTACCAAAAGAAGGTCCTCCTGTGTATTTAGTGGACTGCTCGCGGCATCGTGAATCGGCAACTGCTATCAGCTGGTCAGAGCATCAATGCAACTTTGTACTGTCAGCAGTTCAGCCGTGTTCAAGAAAAAAACAAAACTCTGGAGTCAGCACTTCTAAATTGCAAAGCGTTCATCCTTTTACAGGATAACGCTAAGCCCTACGTGGCTAGGATGACCAGGGACACTATTCTACGCCTTGGATGGAAAACACTATTACATCCGCCATACTTCACGGACATTGCACTGTCCGATATCACCTGTTCCGATCGTTGGATAATCACCTTAGAGGACGAAAGTTCAAATCCTTAGTAGAGGTGTAAAATGCACTTGATAGCTTCTTCGCTTCATGGCCCACCAAGTTCTACCGCGATGGAATCCATAGCCTTCCAGAACTTTGGCAGAAGGTCGTCGATGCTGATGAGGATTATTTTTGATTTTCCAGGTACGTCTTAGGTGACATATCGATGTTCAAAGGTGGTGGACGAAAAAGCGAGAGAACTTTCTTGGTTACCTTTATAGCATGAGCGTAAAGAATGAGTATGTTACCATTAGAAAAAATAAACAACAATCTCCTTGTTAATAGCATATTTTGCTACATATACAGTATATAAATAAATAAAATATGTTTTCCAGCAAAATAAAAACTCAATTATTTTACATTTTAGCAACTAAATAGTTTTTTTTTTTATTTTCTCGAAAATTACACATGAGAATTTACCTTCAAGCATGCTATCTTATGCAACTTAATGTGACCTATCGACTGATACATGACTTGTGACTTCATACTTCTTGAGCCACAAGACCGTCGATCAAATTTTCAACATAGATGAGGTTCGGGCCGGAGGTAGTGACGGTGCAACTTAAGGGAGGGAGAGGAGAAGATATTTAAAAATGATCGAAAATGAACGATATTTATGTCGACCCACAGTTTTCAGGGTCGTTGGGATGAACAGTGACATTCCCGATGCAGTTTAAATCCAAAATCAGCCCTGCAATTTGTGGGAGAGGGAAGGGGATATATATATATATATAAAGATGATCGAAAATGACCGATATTAGCGCCGAATCCATAGCTTTCGGGGTCGCTGAGATGAACAGTGACACTTTCGACGCCATTTTATTTGAACCCAGCGAAGCGGATAATCAACACTAGTAAGGATATATTTAAGTATCAGTTTCACCTCAAAAAGTAACATGTTTCTCATACGTCATCAATTCTAAAGTTTACAAATATTTTTTTTCTACATCTTCTTGATAACTACGCATGAGTTATTACACTCAAGCATATTTATTTTGTTCAGCTGAATAAGATTTATCTATTGGAGAATTTTTTTTCGTAAAACGCTAATAGTATTACAAAATTAATTTGCTTAATCATTTAACTACAAAGACAATTACAAAATAGGAACTTTTTAAAAAAATATTAACTTACCACTGGTATTTCTTTCCTGCTTTTCCTTTTTCTTTTCCTCAGGTTCTGGAAAAATAAAGAAAAAAACTCTGATTAATTAGTTATTTATAACCGTAATTAACAAAGCAGAAAATACTTTGAGGTATTTCAAATATGAAAACCGAATAATCTCAATATGTAAGAAAAAAAAATCTTTCAGTGTTATATTCCACGATTATGCCGGCTATGTTAAAGGAGATAGTGATGATAAGAAATGAATGAAATGGTGGAATGAATAGAGTGGGAGGAAACGGGAGAACCCCGAGAAAATCCACGCATACGGCGTTTGTCCACCACAAAGTTCACTTGGCGTGAGCTGGAATCGAGCCAGGGGCCCCATGCACCACAGGTGAACGCTCTACTACTGAGCTACCGCGGCCCCCTAAGTTAAAACAAAAGTTTATACTTCTTGCTATATATATATCTTTACAGGAGCATGATGACTCAGTGGTAGAGCGCTCACCTCTGGCGCAAGGGGGAGGTCTCTGATTCAATCCCAGATCAGGTGAGTTTGAGGTGGACAACTAATTATCTACTTCTTTAGCATCAAGAGCATAACCGGAGAGTTAGACCACAAATTTCAACTCAAATATAACAAATGAAATGAAATGAAATCTTTCGAGTTTTACGTCCCACGGTTATGCCGGTTAGGCTAAAGGAGACGGTGATTATGAGAAATGAATGAAATGATGTAACGAAGAAAGTGGGAGGAAACGGGAGAACCCCGAGGAAACCCACGAACACGGTGTTTGTCCACCACAAAGTCCACACAGCGCGAGCTGGGATCGAACCAGGGACCCCATGCTCCGGAGATGAACGCTCTACCACTGAGCCATTGCGTCCCCTTTAAATTTAACAAGTTTTGCTTCATTATACAAAAAGTCAAGAAGAAATGTATTTTTACTTTATTAATTAATTAACTTTTAATAGCATATAATCCAGAAACACTATGTCAACATTTAACTTGGATGTAAATCATGCATAAACCACAGAGAAACAAGTAGAAATAATATAGGACGTTGATGATAATTTAAAAGTAGAAACAAGACACATGTATATCTTTCATTTATCTTATTGAGGTATAGATCCTATACAGGTATCTATACAGCTGTAATAGGTGTTCGTCCTGGAATATTTCTTCCTGACAAGTAGAATACAAACTCCAGGAGTATCACAATGGATATAAACTATACACGATGGTTGTTTTGGAGTTTAGCGTCCCTTTCAGCACCGAGGGTATACGAGGCCTGGATCAACAATTCAAGGTGAACTTCAACCCATCGTAATGCATTCAAAACGTTGAAGGCTGTGAAGACTATGATGCCATTGGGAAACACGAGTTCCGGTGCACTAAAGGCACACGCACTAGCCTCTGGACAGCAAGGAGGGATAATAATAATAATAATAATAATAATAATAATAATAATAATAATAATAATAATAATAATAATAATAATAATAATAATAATAATAATAATATAGTTGTAGTAGTAGTACTAGTAGTAGTCAGAATTGTGTGATTTTCTTGTATTACCTTATAAAGCTTTTGCAATACAAGTATGCCTGTAATGTAACATTTAGACTTGCCGTATATCTTTTCGTTTATATGAAAAATACAAAAAATTACGTATATATTTGGTCTAGGAAATAATTCGTGCGGTTGGTACGCACACATTGAAGCTGTAGTACAAACACAAAATACATAAATACCTTAAGAAAAATATTGTCCATCGCTAGCCACCACTTTCGCCCATCTGTCAGGCAATGTACGGATTCCGTGGCGAAAGAAGTCCTCATCCTTGGAAGCGATCCAGTCAGAGACCCATGTTTCGATATCTTCTGAAGAAGTAAACCGCTGTCCAATCAAATCGTTGTTCATGCAATCGAACAAGTAGTAGTCCGAAGGAGCAACGTCTGGTGAATACGGCGGGTGGGGTAAAACTTCCCATCCGACATTTTCTAAATAGGTTTTGACCGGTTTTGCGACATGTGGGCGAGCGTTATCATGTTGAACAATAAGTTTATCATGTCTGTTCTCCCATTCTGGTCGTGTTCTGGCCAGAGCTTGCTTCAAACGCATTAATTGTCGTCGATAACGTTCTCCATTCATAGTTTCACCCGGTTGCAGCAGCTCATAGTACACCACACCTTTCATATCCCACCATATGCACAGCATAACCTTTGCACAGTGAATATCTCGTTTTGGTTGTGATGGACCTGGTTCACCTGGTTTCACCCAGGCCTTTTTTCGTTTAGGGTTCTCGTAATGGATCCACTTCTCATCACCCGTAATAATTCGATGCAGAAACCCCTTTCTGCTCTGTCGTTGAAGCAGCAATTCGCAAATGGTTTTTCGTCTTTCAACGTCTCTGTCTTTCAATTCATGTGGAACCCAATGTGACATCTTTTGAATCATTCCCATGGCTTTCAAGCGTTTGGAGACTGTTGTTTGATCAACGCCTAATGCTGCTGCAAGTTGTTCCTGCGTTTGACACGAATCCTGCTCGAGCAATGCTGTCAATTCTTCGTCTTGAAATTTTTTTGGCTGTCCAGCTCGCTCTTGGTCTGCCAAGTCGAAATCACCACTTCTAAACCGTGCAAACCACTTCTGACACGTTCGCTCAGCTAAAGCATGATCACCATACACTTCCACCAAAATACGATGACTTTCAGTCGCACTTTTCTGCATGTTAAAGTAATGCAGCAGGACACCCCACAAAAACACTTTATCAGGCACAAATTGCACCATCTTCACTTAACTACAAACTGGTGTTGTTGACGCTTTAATCCACTGCCCTATACTACGAACGATACGCGATGACAGGGGTTTGCAACACATGTGTGGATACACGGAACTGTGGGACGCTCCGTTCGTTGCGCCATCTCTTGTCCACCCGCACGAATTAATTCCTAGACCAAATATGTTATAATTAAAAATGTTAAACTGAAGTATATCTCAATCCTCTAAGAGATTCTTTTCCATTATTATCTTTTGTAGAAAAACATTCCATTTTCCACTTCTAAGTTTCATTTTCAGCCAAGAAACTAAGTTTAAAACCTAACCCCGTTACGCAAATATAATTCTGAAGCTTAACATTAAGCCTAAACTCATTATTAAACATGTACTTTCGTATGTTGTGCAGACACGCTTTATAATTTAACGTGCTTCACGCTCGATACTTACAAGGGAACCTTCCGAAAATGATAGTTGCAGTGAAAGATGTGGCCTATGCCAATTGAAAGAGCTGTAACAGAGATGAGCATTCCCAAAAAATTAGCTGCCCATAGCAATAGGCTCAAGAAATATAAGGGGTGGAAGTTCGGGAAACAGCAAGGTTGGACAAGGGGGAAAAGTGCAAATTCCGCAAAAAAGGGGGCACGGCAAAATACATGGTGACAAGTGATGTATAGAAAGAGAATTGCCACAATAGCGAAAAAATGAAGGCCACCAGTGGGGTTAACAATGTTGCCAACTGCAATGAAAAGTACATGTTTTGCAAAGAGCACTATATGAAGTGAGTGCAATATTCAATGTCAACCTGTCTTATAGAACATAAGATATGGCGTGTATAATCCGTTGTACAATCTAACAAAAGAAAATAGAAAAAACAGAAGTACGAAAAATACGGAAAAGACGAAGTTGGCCATAATGCGCCACATTTGATCACGAGCTGTGCATATTAGAATGAACAAAACAAGAAGCACCGACTATGCAGGAAACTGACGTACCTAGAGTCGAAAAGAAAAACGAGTTCCAAAGTTGGCAACACTTGCCATGAGCATCCAAACAATTCTAATATAGTTAGGCCACTCGCTTCACAAAAAAAAAAAAAAAAAAAAAAAAAAAAAAAAAAAAAAACCGTACCCTTGACATGAGTACATTCCTGTGCAGTTGGATTTGCAACATCTCTTTTCGATTCGCAGCAATTTGAGATCACAATATTCGATGCCATGTTAAGACACAACATATATTTGTGGCGGCCATTTTGAAACCATGCTTCATATAGCAAATGTTTCCCATAGGTGTTGTTGCACATTCCATGATCTATCGAGAGAGGTACCACTCGGTTCCTGTTGCCATTTGAAAGTTTGCAGTTGGCTCCTGGTGCCCTATGATGGGGATCCTGGGGCACTGCTTCTCACAGACTTTTATCACCACTTGACATTGGTACATTCCTGCACAACTGGATCCGTCACATTTTTGTTCGTTTCGCAAATCTCTCAGATCACAAAGTTTGGTGGGACACCCTGTATATTCCTACATACGACCCAACCATGACATAATGTTCACTACTTCTATTATCGGTTGTTGGCTCAACCCAACCATTTCATGTTCCCCGACTTGACATTGCCTCAAACACTCTAGCATTGATGCATTCCGAGTGATGCCTGTTGCCGGAATTTTCTTTTTGTGAAGCGAGTGGCCTAACTATATTAGAATTGTTTGGATGTTCATGGCAAGTGTTGCCAACTTTGGAACTCGTTTTTCTTTTCGACTCTAGGTACGTCGGTTTCCTGCATAGTCGGTGCTTCTTGTTTTGTTCATTCTAATATGCACAGCTCGTGATCAAATATGCCGCATTATGGCCAACTTCGTCTTTTCCGTATTTTTCGTACTTCGTTTTTTTTCTATTTTCTTTTGTTAGATTGTACAACGGATTATACACGCCATATCTTATGTTCTACAAGACAGGTTGACATTGAATATTGCACTCACTTCATATAGTGCTCTTTGCAAAACATGTACTTTTCATTGCAGTTGGCAACACTGTTAACCCCACTGGTGGCCTTCATTTTTTCGCTATTGTGGCAAGTCTCTTTCTATACATCACTTGTCACCATTGTATTTTGCCGTGCCCCTTTTTTTTTTGCGGAATTTGCACTTTTCCCCCTTGTCCAACCTTGCTGTTTCCCGAACTTCCACCACTTATATTTCTTGAGCCTATTGCTATGGGCAGCTAATTTTTTGGGAATGAACATCTCTGTTACAGCTCTTTCAATTGGCATAGGTCACATCTTTCACTGCAACTATCATTTTCGGAAGGTTCCCTTGTTAGTAACTCATTGGCAGGTGATCAAACTATCTTACAGGTGTTTCATGCCTCGCTCGAAAAACTCTTAACAGCTCAAACAGACGAAACAGCTCAAATCCGGTGGTGTCTGTTTTAGATAAACTAGTTCCTACGAACGCGTGTTTCCAGGTCAATATAGACTAAAAGTCAGACAGTACAACGTGAACCTTAAGAAAACGTGTAATCAGTGCAAACATTAAGTTTTTCGCAATGTTAAATAAATATACATGTATGTACATTTATATATAGGAATATGTATGTAAGAATAATACAACTATCGTCGATATTTGTGAATTAGACTAATAATATGCAAATACGTTGACAGTACTTACTAAATGAATTTTCCGCACTATTTGTGATGATTTTTAATCATCAAATCTTATAAAATGGTATTTTAATTGTTACGAGATACCGTTACAAGTTACTCAATACTGGTAACTGTATCTTGTCATTTTATCTCTAAAAACGAAAGAAGTCCTACCTGAGTATTCAACGTCTAGGCCAAACTACTTAAGCTAAAAAGTTGAAATGTGGGCAGTAAGTAAGATTTGTGACGTAAGATACCACTAAGGAAGGATTTCTGGGAATTCAACACGGAAAGGCAGGGAGGAAGATGGAGGTTGCAATTATTATATAAAGATGTTCGTATTTCCAAATTTCTTGAGACTAGAGAGACCAAATTAAGTATTTAGACTTTTCATTCAAAATCACTGAACACATGTTTCATATATATATATATATATTGTTGACCTAGAATGGATGAAACAGGGGTACGGGGTCGCAATTATTATATTAAGTTGCTTCAGTTTACACTTTCCATTTAAAATAATTAAAAATATGTTTTAGCATTTTTTTTTCAATATTTGACTAACAAATGAAGAAAAAGGGGTGGGAGTTGCAATTATATTAAGATGTATCCCTTAAGCATATCTCGGAATCCCTAACGCTTAGAAGGACGGCAAAGTGACTCAATTGTAGAATGCTAACCTATCGTGCGTGGGGTCCCTGGTTCGATTCTCGATCAAGTAAATTTGCGGTGGACAACATCGTGACCGTGAGTTTTCTCGAGGTATTCCTGCTTCCTTCCACTTTCTCATTCCGCCAATTCTTCCATCATCATTCAGTTGCCTTAATCATTTGTTTCCCTTAGCCTAAAGGGCATAATCGTAGGACGTTAAACTGACATTTCATTTAATTTTCCTTTCGCTCAGAAGCATAAAATTATGTATTTAGACTTTTAATTTAAAATCATTAAATATGTGTTTCGGCGGGTTTGTTTAATTTTAAATAGAAGGGGGGAAGGTGGGAAAGAAAAGGGATCGGGGTTGCAATTAATATATTAAAATGCCATATCTCAACATCTCTTAAATTAAGAGAATGACATTTAGTATTTTCACGTTCCATTCAAAAGAAAGATGTATTTCTGCATTTCTTTATACTAGTTGTCCCCTACAAGCCTTCGGCTTGCCGTACGCTATATGTTGAAATTGTCCTTGATTAAAGTTCTAATTGTTTATTTTTATTTTTATTTTTTTAAAGTTTGCTCACCTATTATCTTGTGGTAACATAAATACGCGTATTACTATTCAAATCTAAATATAGTTATGGCCATTGTCTTCATATCATATAATTAATTTCAAATAATTAAATTAAAACAGTTAAATTAACATTTAAATCGTCAGAATATATTATTGGAGAAATACACAAATATTAATGATCGAATCTAAATACGATTACGACCAGGGGTGGACTGGCTTTATAAAAAGGGCGCGGTCACATACTCTGGGAGGGCACCGTCTATCCGAGGCTTTCGCTTGTATCGAATACCCCCTCCTATTAAAAGGAAGTGCCGGGGGGCTTCCCCCGGAAAATTACTACACAAAAAACAACAAAAGATTAAGTAGCTATTGCAGTTAATCACGATATGATTATACAAATTCAATATTTTCATAAACAAACAAAGATACTTTGAGTACTAAATATATTAAGCCTATATAAATCTGCACACTTTAACTGAGACTACAAAAGTCACACCAGTTGTTTAAATTCTTCGGCTACATTTGTTAACAGCCTAATTATTACTGAAGATTTGAGTTAAGTTTGGGGCTTATGCTATTTTTAATACTTCTGGCCTTTTAAAGCTGTGTTCATCTTAACATTAACTTATTTTTCATCTATTTTTAAAACCGCTGATAAAAAGTAAACATGAAACATTTACTACAAATTAATAAAAGTAAATTTAGAATTATATACCTACCTAACGAAAAAAGAAATTCAAAAACAAAACTGGAAAATGAAAGTAAAGTCACTGCTTTATGCTTGAAGGAGCCTTCGCATCTCCCTGGTTTTCTCATACATTTTGTCAGTAATAAGATTGTTGTCTATTTTGGTCAGAATGTCTCTTTCTGAGTTCATCAAGAACAATGATTCCAGATGTTCATCTGTAAGTCTTGAACGGAGTCTTGTTTTTATGTATCTGAGCTTTGAAAATGCTCGCTCACAGGACACTTGTGTTGCCGGTAATGTAAGGAGATACTTATAAACTTTGAATAAATCTGTGTAGAGTCTTGAGTACATATTGTACTGCAGAATCACATCGAAGGTGCACTTAAAGCAAGAATTGCACTTCACTCCATCACATTTTATAGACCTTAAATCCATAATATCGTCAGTCGGCCCCAAATATTCCTCCTCATCCTCCATGAAATCTTCAGAAAACTTGTCCTCTTCAATCAAATCTTCAATCGTACGAACCTCAACAGCTTCTTGATTCTTTTCTTGGTTTTCATAAGGGGATTTTGAAAATTCTTCCCACATTGATGAAAACGAAAGAAGCTCTTCTTTAGGTTTTCCCTCTTCACAATCAGGAATTAATTCAGTGATTCTTTTCAGTGACAACGAAGCCAGACTTAAACTCTTGAACTTCTTAGGATCAAAACCCTCTAAATTTAAGTATAAGCTTTGATTTTCAGCAAATCGTTCCTGCATGCTGTTAGAAATTTGGTCTAGAACACAGTTGAAAACGATTACTTAAAATCTGTATTTACTGTCTTCAATTACTTCATCAGAAGCTGATTCCCCTGCCATTTCCTTTCTTTTTTTACATCTTACCCCAGGCAATTCTGTTTCTATAATAACTTGCTCTAGACTAGGAACATCTGAAATGAGTCCTTCAATACTATTTGACATTTCTGTTGCAAAGTGTTCTGCTGCTTTGTAGACTTTGTCAAACTGGTCCCTAGCTTCTTTCAACTTATTTTGAGTTGAGGACATCAGGCGCCATGCTTGGACATAGTCTAAGTTTTTTGTTTGCAAGTAGTCTAATAAAGGTGTGGTATGCTGAAAAATCAATAAAAACATCATAGCCACAATGATAGTCTTAAAGGAGCACAACTTTTGAATGAGAGACATTGCATCATGTCTGACCTTGGAATTGAATTTTTGCGAGTTGCCAATCACACTTAAAGCTGCTACGAGTTCCACATATACTGGTTTTGATTTTCTTGGTCTGGCATCCTTTGAGTCGGGTGCTCAGTAATGAAAGTGTCCAAATATTTTTACAGCAGCGTTGCTTTTACTTCTCCATCGAGTTATCCCAATAGCCTTAAGACGGACGCCTGGGTTTTGTTCCAATCCACCTCAAGTCGTTTCTGGGATTCTTTCAAAAATATCTGAATTTCTTGAAGAAGCCCAAAGAAAGATATATAAACACCCAAACTCGGCCAGAGGGCAAGGCCGTAGGCCGAGTAAAGACTGGATCTGGGGCGGGATAAAATGATCCAAAATGACCGATATTAGAGTCAAATCTATAAATTTCAGGGTCCCTAAGATCATTATAATGACATTCCCAAAGCCAAAAACAGAAAGAGCGAGGCCGTAGGCCGAGCAAATACTGGGATTTGGGGCGGAGCGTGGGGTTGGTAAGGGTGATATGTAAAAATCGTCCAAAATGACCGATATTAGAGTCAAATCTATATATTTAGGGGTAAATCTAATATCATTAATAGCATTCCCACACCGAAAACAGAAAGAGCGAGGCCGCAGGCCGAGCAAATAGCGGGGTCTGGGGTGGAGCCCTAGCTGGCCAAAGGCTAGCGAATTTATAAAATAATTATGTATATAGCTTTGTTGTTTTTTTTTTTTTTTAATGTGTTCAGAGAGGAAACTGTGCGCCTTCCCGAGGCTAAGACGGGTCTTAGCCCCTCCCGAGGAGGGTGCAAAGGCACTGATGTAAGGAGGGCGCAGCGGCCATCGGGCCGGTACTTGATTATGGCCAGTCCGCCCCTGATTACGACCCTTGCCCTATTTTGAAGAAATTAAATTGAAATTTGTGTTTTCTAAATTGCAATTAAATGGTCACAACAGTTTTAAATCTGCAATTGTCACAATAATTTTAAATCGGCAATTAAATTGTCACAATGGTTTTAAATCTGCGATTAAATTGTTACAATAGTTTTAAATCTGCAATTAAATTGTCTCAAAATTTTTAAATCTGCAATTAAATCGTCATAATAGTTTTAAATATGCAATTAAATTTCACAATAGTTTTAAATCTGTTATTAAATTGTCACAATAGTTTTAAATCTGTAATTAAACCGTCACAATAGTTTTAAATCTGCAAACTGCTTGCACGATAGCGCCAGTTGTTGTCGTCAGACATGCACCGCATGTAGTGACACCTATTAGCACGACTGTTAATTAATAGGAATTAGCACTACTCACAGACTGGAATGTTTTCCTTTTATAACAAGGATTTGACATAGAACGAAAGGGAAGGGTGGTGGTAAGTTGAGCTAGCTTCGCACATTAATCGCTCAGCCCGGAAGAAGTTTACAGACATTGCGTGAAGTGTACCACGTAATCCACACACATGTGGGTACAAATGTAGTATTCATTAAACCTTATTCTAACCGCACAAAGAAAAAGCACTTTTGCTCGTACTTAATATTATTACACTTAGTTCTACACTTTTTTAGCAATCAAATACATACCGTCAGTAGGCATTACATGAGGAGCATCGCCATGACAAGACTCTTTTCCACACCTTTCAAATACTGGACTGTATCTGTAACTTTCAACGCCTGAAATGCCATGTATGATTTTTCTCTTGAAAAGCACTGCCATGTATTTGCTCTTTAAAGCTATTACTAACTTACTACAATTGTCGTTAATTACTAACAACAGGAGCGTATATTAGGTTATCAATTATAGTTGGTTCCCACGTTCTAATAATGAGAAGAGGCCAGAAAGTTCTTATCCTCACCATGATAAACATGAATTAGGGATTTGGAATTTGAATCACGGGAGTTCGTTCTCTACATATTTACCTTGTGTTGCCTTAGTTTTCTAATATCTATGGATCAGTCATTTTATATAGCGGAGCTTACGGTGAACCAGGTTTCCATCTCATTAATTTTTTCATCATCATCCGCAAAACGCCCATCCGCAAATACCTCTTCGTATTCCGGAAGAAGAAGTAATCGGACTGCGCAAGATTGGGTGAATATGGTGGATGGGGAAAAGCTTCGCAGCCACATTGGCACATAGAGTGAGTGACTGTGATACTCTTCCGGTACATTGCACGATAGAAGCAACACACTTTCCAAGAGTAAGCCTCGTCTCTTTGCTTTGATAGTATTGCGTTACTTCTGCAGCAGGATTCTGTAATATTTTCCTGTGATTATAGAACCTTACTTGTAAGTAGTCAGTTTCGATCACACCTTTATGGTACCGACACAAGAACAAATAAGTGCTCCTTGCTGACTAAATGCTGCACTTTATCCTTTTGAGGCTGGGAAATATGGAGGTATGTGTCCATGTTTTACTAATTTCTTTGGTTTCATGGTCAAATAGATACACTAAGCATTCATCCGTAGTCTCTAATCTATTTATAGAACATCTTTGTCCTTGTGATGCAGGTTCAAAATCTTCTGTGTACACATGTTGCTGTTTATGAAAAGGTGTCAGCAATTGGGGAACCCACTTTGCTGCCTCTTTATTCATGTTCAGAATGTCAGGTAATATGAAGCTCTAGCTACTCAACTTTTCACACCACGTTTCGATCTGCAGCCGTTAAACGATGACCTTTCTTGGGTTATGTACGGACTTGTGTGAGCATATTTGAATTTTCTATTCCAGCCTTTCACTATATCGTAAGATGAGCATTCCTCACCAGACACGGATGTCGTCTCTTCATGTATCACTTGTTCTATTTTTTCTCGAAGATGGAGGAACCTAATCACAATTCAATATTCAATTTTCTCCAATACCTTGGCGCCGTCTAGTTTTCTGGCTGTAACATTAATTCAACAGAATGTGTAAAGACACAAATTAGCCCCCATGTGACATGCTAACTTGTCACTGTGTAAAATTTTACATTACTAACACATCTCTATCATGGTGAGGTTATGAACTTTCTGATCTTTCCTCGTATATGGAAACAGAAATGAATACGTAATCCAAATGCTTTATTCTTAAGTTTTTTTTTTTTTTTTTTTTTTTCGTAGTGCCCCATACATTCCAATGGTTTCAACTTTGGTTCTGCACTATATACAGTCTGCACTTCTGATGAGCATCATGTTGATCAAAAAAGTATGTTTTGTATGTTGATTTAAAATGAATATTTTAATAAATAAATATATATATATATATTTTAAATCAACATAGAAAACATACTTTTTTGATCAAGATGATGATCATCAGAAGAAGTCAGATGAGAAAAACAGGAAGAATACAAGCATTTCATTTGAAATGTACATATGGTTAATGTTAACTACACACATAGAAGTTGTTTCTACAAACACACAGTTATCAAAATAAAGGAGACGCATGAAAAAAATGTCACTACTTGCTTAATACGGCATAGAACCAGCCATGCATGCAGAACAGCTCTGATTCGTAGTGGATGGTGGCATGTAAGTCATGAAGTTTCAGAGAAATGTACCATTCCTCAATTAGTGCAGCATTCAGTTCCGTCCGCTAGGACGGAAGAGGCTATCTACTTTGGCGTCTGAACTCTGGAACTGTCCACAGGTGTTCAGTAATAAAATTGAGACCTGAGGATTGAGCGGGCTACGGAAGATGTTCTCGTTCATCTCAATATTCAGGAAACCATATCTCAACAGCTCCAGCAGTGTAAATTGAGCAATGGCATCTTAGAAAATTGCGTCCTTGGCGGGGAACAACATCTGGACTATAGTATGCATGTGGTTACCTAAAATTTCCACATAATCATTAACAGTAATGCGTCCTAGAAGAGTAATCATAGTACTCATATAATACCAGAAAACTGGAGGCCACAGCATTACACAGCCGCTGTCACGTTACACGGTAAGGAAGACATAGTTCGGATTGCATGTTTCTTTCTGCGCCCACCATATATAAACACGCCCGTTATTGGAAATAGGGTGAAAGAAAACTCATCGAACGATATTACGCATTTCCAAATTATCGGCGGTTCACACTGTATGTTCCGTGTGCCATTTTCTTTGTGTTAACTCGTTGTTGATGCTTATCGGGTGCTTGGAAACTACAACTCGACGCGGACTTCCACGTTATGTAACTCGTATCTGACTGTGAAAGTCGCAATAGACTGTTCCGAGTGCTGATTGAGTTGCACAGTCACCTTTAGCGCATTTGCTCTACGGTCCTTGGCGACAATCTTCAATGCTCGGTGATCCCAGTCATTGTGGCTTCTCTTGCTTCCGCCGATGTTGTTTTACAATGATCTCTGTAGGCCGTCATCACCTTAGATACTGTTCTTCGTGACATTCTTAACACACACGATGATCACCTTAAACACACTTGCGCAAACAAACCGTTCACCCACATTTGGTTTCTCTGAAACTCGCGCAAGTTTCTCTCATTTTGTATCACACTCCTACATACGTCACCGTTTTACACTGGACGAACTACGGACGATTACCTAACATCTACTAAGAATTCCTGTGTAGAGCTGCGTGGGGAGTCGGGTTCAATTCCCAGTAGGTGCTTCTGTGGTTTGGATCCACGTCTCATATAGTCTCGGTGCTGAACGGGAATCTAAATTCAAAAGCAACTAACAGACAAGGGCTAGGCATTGAACACGCATCTCCAGTATTGCTACTTCACATATTTTACGTATTGTAAACAAGTGTTTCCATTATTTTGATAACCATTTCTATATGCTGACAAGGGTTAACTAATTCCTTTACGACTTAAGAAATTACGGAAGTCCATTACTGGATTTTATCTTTTGCCAATTCATTTACATTACCTAGTTTCCTAAAATCCTATATTTTATCCTTTTTAGACTATATTAAACTTCTTTTATAAGGGCTTCCAAATTAAAACTCTATGCACCCCTATACGCATTTCTCATATAGGTCACGTCTTCTACCTAGGCATCTTGATTTAATTATCTACAATATATGTACATGCAGATGACTACTTATTGTGGAATGCGTGTAATCTCTATTCGTATCTCTCTGATCCATATACTGTACCTTCCCCAATACTACTCCCCTCCCCCTGAAAACGTATCTGCATAATTTTTTGCGAATCAGTACCCAATTTCTTCATCCAAACACAACTTTTACTACAACGAGCAATATATACGTTGGTTCAAAGGTGTGGAAACACCCTAGTAAGTTATAAACGCTGCAAAATATAACCGAAGTAACAATGTAGATGGGGAATATGGATGGAGGGAAACGTTTGAGGACACATCACAATGATGTCCAACATCTTAAAGACCACCATCTTGAATTTTACGCAATTGTCTTAAAATGGAAACCATAGCATATTAGATGTCATCTTAATAGTAAATTTCGTAGAAACTGAATGGTACTGTTAGTTTTGTTCTAACAACAACCATTACGAAATTATTTTTTTATTTGTTTGTATCATTGCAGGTGACTCCCTAGTGAAGATGGCCTTGACGCATGCAAAGCGTATAAGCGCATTGAAATCATGCTGTTCTCTGGAGCACGAAGCACCAAGATGATTCGTAGAGGATTTTAACCACAGTCAATCGAAAAGGACTCCCATCAGTGTAGTACTGTCTTCAAAGTGCTTACGAAATTCCAAGAAACCGGAAGATCGACCTAACTGGTAGACCACGCACGGCGACACACGATGCAACAACTGTTGCAGTGTTAGCATCATTTAGTAAAAGTTACAAGAGAAACATGAGTAGTGCAGCCCGTGAAAGTGGTGTTAGTCGCAACTCAATCATGCCTATTATGTCAGTAAATAAATTGTACCCTTATAAGCTGCAACTTCACCAACACATTACAGAAGATGATAAAGATGGTCGTCTGAAATTTACTCAATGGGCCATAACTGACACGACAAAACCGCACATTTCCCTCTGAGGTATTCCTTACTGATGAATCGAACTTTTATGTGTCGAGTGGTTAACAAACAGAGCGTGAGGTACTGGTCGGACAGTAATCCGCATTGGTTTGACACATTCGCAGATGTTTCCGGCAAGGTGATGTGTAGTGTGTCGGACTCGCCTTGTAGCTCTATTCATCATCATGGAGTCCTAACAGTGATGGGTTATCGGTGCATGTTAGCAGACGACATCTTACCATCACTGCTGTCGAAGGATCAGTCATTATCTAAATTTTTCCAGCTCAATGGCGCCCCACCCCATTACGATGCCTGAGTCCGTGAGTACCTCAACCAGCAGTTATCTAATGCGTGAATTGGTCGGTGAGATAATGTGGAACGGTCCCTCGTTCCCATGACCTGACGCCATTGGACTATTACCTGTGGGGCCATGTGAAGTTCGATGTGTATGCGGCGAAAATAAGGGATGTTCAACACCTCAATGAAGGAATTGTGGACGCATGTTCCGGCATTACAGCTGAAACTTTGCGCAAGGTTTTATGTGACTGGGAACTCAAAATGCATCTAACAATCGACCTGAATGGGGACAACAAAGGAACAGCTATAACTTCGTAATGGTTAATGCTAGAGGGAAAATGACAGTGCCATTGAATTTCTACGAAGATTTGTTATTAAAATCACATACCCCATACTATTGTTTTCATTCAAGATAATTGCGTAAAATTCAAGATGGTGGACGTCATTGTCACGTATCCTATAACATTTTCTCCCTTCGCTATTCCTAATTTACATTATTATTTCGGTTATATTTTGCAAGAAGTATTTTTATATACTTGACTTTTTCTTGCAGCGGATGAATAATGGTGCCAGCACTTTGAACCGAGCTCTCAATCCGCCAGTATGCAGTAGAAGCACAAATCATCGCCACGCCTCAAGAAAGTTCAACTCCCAGGTGTCATCTGGCAAATTTATAGCTACCAGAAGAGTCCATCAAGTCATATGCTACTGTTGACTATGCCATATGCCATATAAGCTACGTTGACTTGTCTTCGGGAGGATATCAAATCCACACGACCTGCGATCCTAACGTCAGATGTTATCCGTTTACACGAAAACCTTCGTTCTCATGTTTCCGGACTATGTGCAGGACTTGTTCATGATTCAAATCAGTGATGCTGCTTTACCCATCGTAGAGCCCGGACCTTTCACCCAGCGATTTTCACGTGTTCGGTTCACTGAAAAAGGCACTAAAGGCTCATCGATACTGCGGTTCAGTATGCAGTTAGTGAGTGGTTCGCCCTGAAACCAACTGATTTCTACCTGAACGGAAAACGTTGGCTACTGGTACAATTAGACAAGTGTCTCAATGTCTACGAGGATTCCTTATTCTGCGCTTCCACCCCAGTGATTTTTTTCTTTCTTTTGGAGATAAAATAGAATATTCCACAATTTAAATGTATCCACCAGCTTCACAATATCGTTATTAATCACTAGACTGGGAAAATTGTAATTCTGAAATTAATACAAATGCCGAATGTATAAAGGATAGTAAAAATCTAGGAACGTCTTTGTGACTTTTAAGCTAATATATATATATATAAAAGCTGCAAGTTTTTACGATAGTGTATCGATCGAAATAACACATCAGATTATTACATATTTCAAATCTAAATGTTAAACAAAACCTTGTAATATCAAATTTATTGTTTATTGTTACACATTTAGGACGCTGCAAAATAGCACATTTTGGAATAATAAGGCAAGTTTGGAATAATTCTATAATAGTAATAACGCATGTGAAACGGATGGGGCAAAGGACACTTAAAGTAATTTAATGTCGAATACTATGATCATCGAAAAAGGAAAAGTGTGTATGTAGTATTTATTGATCTAGAAAAAGCTTTTGACTGCGTGAATTTGGAATTGTTGTTGGAAGTTCTAAAGAAAGCTGGATTGGAATGGAAAGATCGAAGACTCATAAGAAACTTGCATATGAACCAACACGTAAGTGTTAGAATAGGGGAGGAAATGACAGAAGAGAGTGCAATTGGAAGGCAAGTTCGGTAGGGATGCTGTCTCTCGCCAACATTATTTAGTACCTATCTAAAAGAGATCGTGAAAAATAACTTACATAAAAAAGACGGCATTTCGGTGGGAGGTAGAATGCTTGGTATACGCTTTGCAGATGATATGGCGCTTGTTGCGGAATCGAAAAAAAAAATCAATAAGATGTTAGAAAACGTGAGGGAGGACTGCGAAGAATATGGAATGAAAATAAATGTTAGAAAGACAAAAGCTATGGTAACTGGGAAGAAGCGGTCGGTGTCAACTATAGAAGTAGTGGGGGAGAAAATACAATAGGAGACTAGTTTTCGATATCTGAGTAGTATTATTAGTGATGATATGAAGTGCGAAGGTGAAATGAAAGCGAGGATAGGAATGGCGAAAGAAGCTTTTCGAAGAAATAAAAGACTATTTATGGGATCTTGGCAAAAGAGTTGATAAAAAGACTTATAAAATGTTTTGTGTGGAATATTGTACGTATGTGGCAGAAACATGGACATTACGCAAAAGTGATCAAAAGGGACTGGGAGCTTTCGAAATGCTCAAAGACAAAGTTTTTTTTTTTTTTTTTGGGGGGGGGGGATCTCGAAATACGATATCAAAGTTGCAATTGTTTATCGTCAAAACAAACACATTGCCCTCTTAGGCTTACTATCTACTGAGACATTTTTTTTCTTTTCTGTCAGTAAGATGTCACCTACGGAGAAATAGTTGAATTAACTCGTGCCTTGCAACCACTAAAAAAATTCATCATCGCCAGGACTAATACAACCCTTAGTAAAGGATACGTTTTCATGACATCTCCATGGATGTCACTGGTATTTTGCTAGGAGTATTTTATGGTATTCACATGGATATTACTGGAACGCAAGGGATTATTAACCATCTTAGTGACTAGATGCGATATCTATCTAAGCAGTTTTTCGAAATAAAGCCTTTTGAAAAGGTTAAATTTTCAATTCTTGAAACTTTGGTACTTTATTTTTCTCCTTCGAAATAACGTCATATTATGATCATAGTATTCGAAACAACGGTATTTTAGTTGTGGACTGCTCCGTTCATCTCATAATATGTATATACTGTTGTGTATATTTTTACAACAGTATGGATGTTTGATATTATATAGTTTGTAAAAAAAAAAAAAAAAAAAAAAAAAAAAAAAAAAAAAAAAAAAAACTGCATCACTTGCTAAAAGTATGGCAGGACATCTAAAGAATAACAGTAGTTATTTTCAGCAGTGATATGCATTCATAAATTTTCATAAAAACAAATCTCGTCTGTTTCTATTACAAAGTCTTTTGTTTTGTTGTTGTTTGTTTCCCCTTTTGTCAGCAGGTGTCTCTGTTGGTGGCTAGTGTCGTTGAAAAACTGAATATGCAGCTCGGGTGGAGATTGATAAAGTAACGCACGTTGTTCTTATCGCGTGATTGTTTGCTTGATTGGTGCTGCAGTGTTTGCTTTTATAGTGTTCTGAAGTTTCTAAACACAAGCAGTGTACTTAATGTGAATAGATTGTTAATGATTTGGAGTTAGGTTTTAAAGTAAGCCATTCAACAGTTGTGTCTAGACTGAAGTCTTTTGGATTTGACAAGAAAAAGCCGCGAAAAAAAAAAAACGACTGACAAAGAAACATAAGGATGCAAGGAACATTTTTGTGCAAAGGTACGGGGAATGGACAAAGGAAGACTGGGATCGTGTGATTTTTTCAGACGGAAAGAAGTATAATATTGTTGGAAACGATGCTGGAGTGAAGCTTTAGATGCGTTGGGGAGAGGAGTTAAATGGTAATTGTATATCTGAGACACAGAAGTTCTCGGCAAGCGTTATGTTGTGGGGTTGCTTCACATCGAGAGGAATTGGAAAAATTGATATGTGTAATGGTTCAGTTCACAGCGAAAAATACATACAAATTCTTGATCATAAATTAATTCCAACAGCTGGGAATTATTTTACAGAGGCAATGCCTCCTGGTGGCCTCCTAATTCACCAGATTTAAATCCTGTCGAAAACCCGTGGCATCTTATGAATAGGAAACTGTGAGAAAGGTGTTTTGAAAACAGAAACCAGCTAATGGCAGCAATTGTGCATACTAGATACCATGATTTGGACATGCCGCAATTTTGTTCACAGCATGTCCAGAAGAACTGAGGCTGTCAGGAAGGCTAAAGGAGGCTTTACAAAGTACTAAATGAAGGACAGTATTGAAAATGAGATAGTGTTATTCACTTGCTTGGAAATTAAGAAAAAATATTTTTCTTGCTAAATGTTACCTTGTAAGATAAATTTCTCAATTAGTTTCTTGCAAAATATTTTTGTAATATAGTTAGGTGTGTTCAATGGGTACTTAATTTTACATTAATTTTGTAAATAATTGTAGACAAAATATGTTTGAACTAATTTAGCGGTTACAATAAAGCGTTACATCTAATAACGTGCTGGTTAAATTTTAAATATGTAATACTGTATCATACAATTTATATGACCCAAATAAGAAAATTTATTGCCATAAAGCTGTGATGCACTTTTTTTTTTTTTTTTTTTAAACAAACTGTAGTGTCCTTAGCTTGTAACACTGAATAATAAATATGGCATTCTAAGTTTTTGTTTAATATGTAAATTTAAATTTGTGAGTTATTTGTACTTTAAAAAATTACAATTTTATATTGGGTTGGCATCATTATTAATCTGATGGCTCTGTAAACTAAATCAAACGAATTCCCCTTTTGACATTTGTATCGTGAAGT